>NC_080727.1:4522500-4777500 GCF_019097595.1 Hemibagrus wyckioides
AAGGCCTGGCTCACAGTCTCCGCTCTAATTCATCCCGAAGGTGTTCTATCAGGTTGAGGTCAGGACTCTGTGAAGTTCCTCCACACCAAACTCTCTCATCTATGTCTTTATGGACCTTGCTTTGTGCACTGGTGTGCAGTCATGTTGGAACAGGAAGGGGTCATCCCCAAACTGTTCCCACAAAGCATGAAATTGTCCAAAATGTTTTGATATGCTGAAGCATTAAGAGTTCCTTTCACTGGAACTAAGAGGCCGAGCCCAACCCCTGAAAAACAACACCTGAATTCAATGATTTGGAGGGGTGTCCCAAAACTTTTGGAAGTATAGTGTATATTTAAACCAGCTTCCATTTATTAAAAGCACATTTGTTATAAATTAACCTTGGGACTTTTCCTGGACACTCGAGCCGCTTAAATCCTGGATTGTACTGCACAGAAATGATGTATTATAGCAAGGAATGTATATGCTAAACAGTAGCAGGAAGTGTAAATGTTTAATCACAGAAACGCTGACCCGTAGCTTCGTCTCTCTCTCAGGCTGCTGATCTACGGTCAGTACTGCAGTCACATGGAGCACGCTCAGAAGACGCTAGACGACGTGATTGCCACGCGGGAGGAGGTGAAGTGTAAAGTGGAGGTAAGCTGCTCACCTTGCCGGCGTCCTCCGTTCTGCGCCGATCAAACTCATTAGCTTTATCAGCTCACAGGCAAAGCTGTTATCCATAAATCAGTGGAGCTGATCAAGCGCACAAGCAGCACGTTGATGTCGTCTCATCCTAATCAGCTTAATGCTGAACGGACATATTGTAATGTCAGAGGGATGAGTAGGATAGCTGGAACTGATCCGAGTTAATATGCTGTCAGAGTTTTTTATCTGATTAAGGTAAACTTGGTAGTTAAGGAGAGGTGCTTACATGTGCTCCATCCCTAATCTTTAATCCTACATGATATGATTTTTCAGCACACACTTCTCCTTCACGTCTAGCTTTATAAACAAATCCTGATGCTTTAAGTACGTTGTACGTTGGCAAATATTAGGATCCCACCCCCTTCCTCGCATATACCAGTGACATAACACAACACAGTGACATGAGCTTCACTGTTAGAGTTGCTAAACTCTACAGTTTAGCCGTAGCATTTCTGATTTCTGATCAAGTAACAGTCAGAGGAAGCACAAATAAAAGGGGAAAGGATGCACAGCACCTGTTAACTACTAATAGAGGCTACTTGTTGAAAGGACATTACATCATTTACTGTCCAGGGTCACCAAAATGAGGATCCCTTCTGAGCCTGGTTCCTCTCAAGGTTTCTTCCTCATATCATCTCAGGGAGTATTTCCTCACCATCGTCGCCTCAGGCTTGCTCATTAAGGATAAATGTTAGGGATAAAGAGTAACTTAACTGTAAACTAATATATATGTAATTATTTATAGATTTTCCTATGTTTCTATACTTCTCTAAAGCTGCTTTGAGACAATGTCCATTGTTAAAAGCGCTATACAAATAAATTGAATTGAATTCCTCATTGTGTTGCTTTTATCTACTTCTTATGAACCAATAGAAAACAAGTAGGCAGTGGTGTGAGCTCTAAGATCTGTAAAAAGCTGCTAATTATTTAGTAACGCTCTCATGAATTTTGCCTCATGTTTTTTTTTTTCTTTTAGTTGATCGACACACATCTTAAAATAATTTTTTGGGGGGGAAATTAACAACCCCCCCCCTTTTTGCCTACTCAGATTTTATTAACATTTATTTATTTATTATTGTATTTATTTATGATTATTTATTTCTTTTTATTTATTTATTTTTATTTGTATTTTTTTATTTGTATTTTTTAATTTTATTTATTTATTTATTTATTTATTTATTTTTTTTTTTTTTTACGACTGAGCATAAGAGTCTGTGTTGGAATCAGTTCAGAATCATCTCCTCGATTGACAAACACTGGTGTCCTTCTCCTCCTCCGTGATGAGCTCTTCACCCAGGGCTAAATGTCAAGTGCAGCGCGTGTGTGAGGACGAGGATCGCGGAAGATTATCATCGGTGTTTCGGCTTATTTTATTTGCGAATATATCGATCCAGCAGTGTTTCTCTCTCAGTAGAATGCGTTTCCGATAACAGCGAACATAATAGATCAATTCTTTTTAGAGATTTGCAGTGTATATATCGAATTTCTGTTCCTTGATGTGTTGCTGATGTTTCTCAGGAGTGCACCATGAAGGTCCAGGAAGGAAAGTTCAAACTGCAGGATCTGCTGGTGGTTCCTATGCAGAGGGTCCTCAAGTACCACCTACTGCTTAAGGTCAGTGTGATGTAATCTGGTGATATCTGGGTGATGGTTAAATTTTCATCAATCCAAAACATCTGGATATGAACTCTTTTGTTGTTGTGTCCGTGTTGATGATTGAGTGTCTTTGACATGTCTCACTCCACAGTGATGGTTAATATGAAGCAAGTAGACGCTCAGAGTTTTAAGAATTTGTAGTGTTTCATAAGTATTTCTGTTTTTGCCTAGGCGATACATTCATAGAAAAGTTCTATTTTCACGCAAAAGTAAATGAATGATATCAAACTGTTCTGCTCTCTGTGATGCCCCAAGTGCATCTAAAATGTAAAGGTGTTGATCTTCAACCACTGAAATTCTGTGTAAGGTTATCCAACAGAGGGAAAACACACACTGAAAGCCTTCAGACTCATTTTATATCAGACTCACAGCGATAAAATAATTCACTTATTGAAAATGTCCCATTTCCATTCCAGCAGCAGAGCTGAGCACCAGTGTACTGGTTAAAAGGGTTTAATCATTTATACAGAGTAAACAGTATCAGCAGAAACACACTTATCTTTCAATGCATAATCCATGGAAAGGGAAACTTCTTCACGCTTTCTTAAACAAAGGAAATCACAGGTTTGGAATATTAATTTCCTATCAGAATAAAAATTGTTCATGTGAAGTATTCAAGGATGAATATCACTGCCAATGTTTCCTGGTTTCTGTTTAAACATCATTATGTGCATAATATGTTGCTAACATTCCTAGGGCTGAGCGAGCTAAAACAGATTTTTTTGGAGGAAAAAAATAAAATTGTTTACAACATGGTTGTTAACTGTCAACAGTTTTCACTGAGCATGTTTCTCTATATTTCAAAAGGCTTCCACACATTTTAAAATCTTCTCATGTGTAAACATGGCATCAAAGCTGCAACGTCTCAGCTAAAGTATGGTAAATATTTGGATCATATCAGCTGTGGATCTCACAAAAAAATTCCAAAATGAGCGATCTCATCGTCTGTCAAGGACGAACGCTGATGCCGTGATCCGTTTATATCATCCGGTCACGCCTGGACTCCACTCCATGATGTCAAAGATGCTCCATTTCATTGAAGTTTATAATCTAGTCATAAGATCTCTGCTGAATTCACAACTCTGAGAGCCCTGAGAACCCTCACTGTGCCTCAAATCACTTTTCTGAATCAGAATATTTTATTGATCCCCTTTGGGAAATGAAGTCGCTGTAGTTCACAGTACAGTCTAAAGTAAAATAAAATATGCAAATTAAAAAAAATAAAAATAGATAGATAGATAGATAGATAGATAGATAGATAGATAGATAGATAGATAGATAGATAGATAGATAGATAGATAGATAGATAGATAGATACTTTATTTATCCCAGTGGGAAATTTAAAACTTCCAGCAGTATCCACAAGCATAGGTAATAGGGTAAAAAAAAATAAAAATAGGAATATCACAAAAAATACTAACTACTATATGCATGCATATACATACATATAGTAGTTAGTATTTTTTGTGATATTCCTATTTTTATTTTTTATATATATATATATATATATATATATATATATATATATATATATTGGGGTAAAAGTAATTAAAAGTAATTAATATACACTGTTAGCATATAATAATAATAATAATAATAATAATAATAATAATAATAAGCATATTATAACATATTAATTATATGTTAATTATTTTTAACATTCTGTTATGTTATGTTATGTTATGTTAAGATTAATTCAGGGTGTGTTATAGCAGCGAAAAAATCAACCAGGGTTGAAAAAGTGTGCATTTAGACTGTTCTGTGTAAATAGTCTGTAATACAGGGGACTGCTGGGCTGAGATGTACCTGCTGGATGTGGATATAGCAAGTGTCTCAAATCAGGAGTCAAAAATCAAAGCCAAGTGCATTATGGGTAATACTATAATGAACAGGGAATGCAGTAACAGTAGTTAATGCAGTGTCAAAACTTCGCTCGAATTCCACTCTTCCTATCAGCTCTGACGCTCCCAGTGGAGCAGGAGAGGATGCTGGGAGGGTAGAGAGGGAGTTAGGGAGAGGGTGAGGATGCTTTAGTGCACATAATTATTTAGGTTGTTTGAGCTCGTTCCATTTCCTAGCTCGTACACAGTGTCTGTGTTTAAACCACCTTCAGCTCCTCCGAGCTGCTTTATGCAGACATATTTGTGCACACGTGGGCTTTAGGGTATCACCGTGACGGGTGAGGTGCACGTGAGTGTACGTGATTAAACTGTGGAGTGTGGATTTGTGTGATACAGACATGACAGACATATGAATCAGGGTTTCAGCGTGCCCTGGGTGTTTAAAGGCTAGTGCTGGGAAATGGGGAAATGGAAAATATTCTAATGGAGGGGGGTTTTGGGTGTGTGTGAATTTTAGTGTATTGGATTTAATATTAAATAGGTTTACTATTGTTTCCTTGAAAGGAAAAAAGGTTTGTGTTGATGATTTACTGAGAAAAACAATAATTTGGTGATAAAGTGTAAATTTTACTTTAAAACAGATTATTTCTAAAAGTTCCACCATCCTTTCACTGCCCTTTCAGTTCCCACACTTTTCTAGGACAACGCCACTGCATGAGAATGTGACTGAGTCATAAATAGATGTCCTGAAGCTCAGGTGGCTCATGTGTGAGTTTTCTGCCCTACAGGAGTTAGTGAGTCACTCGATGGATCGGCCGGAGAGACAGCAGCTGAAGGAGGCCCTGGAAGCCATGCAGGTAGAAGCTGAACTGATACTGACATGTGTACACGTCATCCTTCACACCCAACCAAGCTCCCTGTCACTCACCGTGGGAGCCGGGGGGGGTGTTTAGTTATGCACTGACTGCACGGAGAGCGATCTGAAATATTGCACGATGAATTAAGACACAGAGCCTCTGGAGAAAAGACTGAACTGAGTGCTTCTCTGTGCTTCTGTGTGCCTTTACAGGATCTGGCCATGTACATCAATGAGGTGAAAAGGGACAATGAGACGCTGAAGAAAATCGGGGAATTTCAGTGCTCCATAGAAAATTTGGTAAGAATCTACGGGTTTAGAAAGAAAGATTTAAAACCCACTCCCGATACTGTTAGTGCATTCACGTGGAAACTGAGAACACGTGAGAGCGTTGTTGCTAGGCAGCTGCGCCAAATCAGTGAAGCTATAAAGTCACTAGGTTGTGATGTAGATCAGATTAGTTTAGATTCAACTATATTGTCATTGCGCATGCATACAGTACAAGGCATGAAATACAGTTAGCATCTAACCAGAAGTGCAAAGCAGTAGTGAAGTATAAACATATGTGCAAATATACATACACCGATCAGCCATAACATTATGACCACCCGCCTAATATTGTGTCGGTCCCCCTTTTGCTACCAATACAGCCCTGAACCATTAGGGCATGGACTCATTAGATCCCTGAAGGTGTGCTGTGGTATCTGCCACCAAGATGTTATCAGCAGACCCTTTAAATCCTCTAAGGTGCGAGGTGGGGCCTTCATAGATTGGACTTGTCTGTCTAGCACATCCCACAGATGCTCGATTGGATTGAGATCTAGGGAATTTGGCCCTTGTCAAACTTGCTCAAATCCTTACGCTTGCCCATTTTTCCTGCTTCTAACACATCAACTTTGAGGACAAAATGTTGCTTAATATATCCCGCCCACTAACAGGTGCCATGATGAGGAGATAATCAGTGTTATTCACGTCACCAGTCAGTGGTCATAATGTTATGGCTGATCGGTGTATATGAGCATACAGAATATATGTGAATGTACAGAATGTGTGGAGATACAGAATATATGTATATATGAATGTAGAGAGAATAGGGGTTTATCAGTATGAAGGAGGGTATATCACTATCAGTATGGGAGGAGGTGGGATTAGAGAGACAAAATTTCTCTTAGACGTGTCAGTGAATCACTAAGCACCGAGATGCTCTGTAACTGCTATCACACTGAAATTACTTAACGACATCTGTAAAGCAAACGTGCGTAGGTTTCTACCGTTCAGACAGACGTCACATACCTCGATTAATCCTCCCAACTTTCTGCTCACTTCATCATGCTGCTCACTTCATACCTGCAGCTGCTGCGATTGTTTGCTCTCATAAATCATTTAAACTTCCGGAGTACGAGTGCTGAGAGGACAGACTTTATTTCCATGTTCAAATCACTGTATCCTCTGTTCCCGCTTGTGGGAGGAAGTGTTTGGTTTGGAGGCGAGAGCTTTATTTACATATGTGCCTGTGGCTCCAAAAAAAAAAAAAAAAAAGAAAATCTGCAGGAAGACCAGAGACAGCATCGGCTTTATCATTCTACTGGAGGGAAATGATGGCAGCTTGCTTTATAACAAAGAAAGGTTAAAGTCAGGCACCGTGTGCTTTAGTGCTTCAGTCATAACATCTAAATAAAGGATTTCATGGCATATGTTCCATTTGGATCGCACACCCCATGTAAACGATGCGTACACATCAGATAAGTTCTGTATAAAACCACAGACGTTCACATGCTTGGTGAATTCGCTTAGCTTGTCTTTGTACAGAGGAAAAAAATGAAGCAGGAAATCTGTCTTTGTCATCTGCAGCAGGTGAAACTGGAGGAATACGGGAGACCGAAGATAGACGGAGAACTCAAAGTGTGCTCGATAGTTAACAGAGCCAAACAGGACAGGTAAGGGTTTTTAATTCGTATGGTAACGTTCCAGATTAAAGGAGAGGTTCACTTCCGGGACAAAAATCGACAAATCATTTCCTCACCCCCTTGTCATCCAAGATGTTCATGTCTTTCTTTCTTCAGTCGTAAAGAAATGATATTTTTTGAGGAAAACATTTCAGGATTTTTCTCCATATAATGGACTTCAATGGTGCCCCTGAGTATGAACTTCCAAAAGGCTCTAAACGATCCCAGACCAGGAAGAAGGCTCTTATTTCTTAGAATAATAAAAAAAAATTTTTTTGTTTATGTTTTTGAACCACAAAAGCTCATCTAGCACTAGCTCTGGGATGCGCGTCCGCGATGCTAAGTACTACATAATCACGTCTGAAGGTCACACACAACGTAGTCGGAGCTACAGACCCAGTGTTTACTAGTGTGGAGAAGGATGACCGCTCCAAAGTTGTTGTGTGTGGAATGACCCAAAGTTATATGTCTTTGTGTTTTTTTTTGTTTAAAATGGTCTATTCGTGCATGTACCATGGATGTGGACATCATTTTGAACCTGAAACATCCACTTGGAAATAACGCAACCGCGAGCAATTGAAGCAGTGGTTGCTCGCTCTGCCCCTGGACATCAACACACCCAGACATTCTCCTTCTACCTTTTTGTTAGTAAAGAGCGTTTGACTTATTTGCACTTCCTTGGTCTTTGCACATTCGCTTTGTAAACACTGGGTCTGTAGCTCCGCCTATGTCACGTGTGACCTTTCCACATGACCACATAGTACGTCGCGTCACAGATGCACATCCCAGAGCTAGTGCTAGATGAGATTTTGTGGTTAAAAAGTATACAATTTCTTATTTTTTTAAGAAAATGACCAGTTGTTTGGCTAGATAAGACCCTTCTTCCTGGGCTGGGAAACTCACGGACACTACTGAAGTCAACTATATGGAGAAAAATCCTGAAATGTTTTCCTCAGAAAACATAATTTCTTTGCGACTGAAGAAAGAAAGACATGAACATCTCAGATGACAAGGGGGTGAGTCAGTTATTTGTAGATTTTTGTTCTGAAAGTGAACTTCTCCTTTAAGTGTTAGTTGTTACATGGTTACATGTACTCCAGTGTCACTGACAATGGAAGTCTAAACTTCATCATAAACGCCTAAAACACAAATTCAAAGCTATTTCTGAAATCTTCTACCATGTTCCCAGGTACATCTTCCTGTTCGATAAAGTAGTAATCGTGTGCAAGAGAAAAGTCTACAACTACGAGCTGAAAGAAATCATCGAGCTCCAGTATTACAAGATGTCCGACGACCCTACCAATAACCGAGACATGAAAAAGGTAACATTTATCCGTATTCATTCTCGTTAACATTAACAGGGATGTGAGTTATATATACATCTACACCGACATCTGAGTGAGGAAACGGGTTTCAGGATACGGGGCGTCTTCTAACACGTGAGGCTCAGGGGAGGTTTTCTATAGTTACAGCTCTCTATAGTGCTGTGCTCGTGTCATCTCCATCTTAAACAGACTGCATGGTGCTTGTAATCTCAGGTGGGCCGGCCGTGAGAGACGCACCCGGGGTACTTTGTGCTTGGGGGAGGACTTATTTAAACAAAATGCCTTTTTATGTCTTGGAATCTAACATTCAGCAAACTCTGCATGTGTGAAAGATTGCATGTGTAACTGGGTGTCTATCTCTCTCTCTCTCGTTTCTCCTTGCATGCCTACCAGGCCAGTGGAAAGACGGTAAGCCGAATCAACCCTCTGATTTATCTATGGATCAGCTGCTGTGATCACCTGCCTTTCCTCCGATAGTTTAATTTGTGTTCTGTTATCTCGAGAGCTACACAGCCCTCCTTACCATGCCAGACAGGGATTACGTTTATTTACGACTAATTGAGACAAATTTCTGTTTTTTTTTTATGTTTTCATGGCTAATATAAAATCGCTGGACGTTTAACTCTGCTGTTTGCGCCCCGTGCAGTGGTCCTATGGCTTCTACCTGATCCATCTGAAAGGCAAGCAAGGCTTCCAGTTCTTCTGTAAGACGGAGGACACCAAAAGAAAGTGGATGGAGCAGTTTGAGATGGCCATGTGCGTATTGTGTATAAAGTAAAAATCTCACTCGGGTATGTTTCTTGCAAAATTTCTCATGGAAAAACTTCTCGTCTAGCTCCAACATCAAGCCAGAGCGAGCTACAGCCAACCAGCACGACTTCCAGATGCACACGTTCGAAAAGAACACCAACTGCAGAGCCTGTAAGATGCTCCTGAGGTGAGAACACACACACACACACAAATGACAAGAACACGGTCAACGAAAACAGGTCAGAGATTTTATTTATGTCTGTGGAGTCGATCCTGAGAGTGAAAGGTAAACAAGGGCCAAGTGAGCATTAAGCTAAAGGAAACACAAACACGCATACACACGCTAAGCTGTAAATTCCAGAGTTCTGTCTTTGGTTCATGTTCAGCTCTGTTCTCTAGCTGATAGATTATTGACCCATTTAAACCCACACTGACCTAAATGTTATTTATCGCTCCACCGCATCCACTAACAATGAGCATATCCATTAGCAATATTGTGGCAAGCATCTACAGAACCTCATAACTTTATTACATTACACAAATAAATTCTCTAATAGTAAAAAAAAAATGTTTGTAATATTCAGTTCAGTTTTGTTTGTATAGCGCTTTTAACAACAGATAAAGCAGCTTTAGAGAACATGATCATAGTACATTACTGTTAGACAAAATCATCCCAAGTGAGCAAGCCTGAGTGAGCAACTCCCTTAGATGGAAGAGCAAGAAACCTTGAGAGGAACCAGACTCTAAAGGGAATCACATCCTCATTTGGGTGACACCAGAGAGTGTGATTATAAACACCGGAGAGTGTGATTATAAATGATTATAAACATTTAACATGCTACATTTTTGAGAATGCGATATAGCGACAGATGTTTAGGAAGAGAAATGATACCTACATATTCTTGTTAATATCTAAGTAGATTATTTTATTATTAATTTTTTTGGCTCTGCTAGCGTGCACACAAGCTTTTTTTTTCGCGGTAATGTTGCCCACACCCTAAAATACAGTTCCTCTGATGGGGCAGGAACATGTTTTTGTTTTTTTTTTCTCCCCCTGGTCTTGAGTTTCCAGTCTGGTTCTGCACGTGGCATGACACGACTGTAATTATGGTGACACGGACCAGTTGAACACTCCACATGATGACGTGTAAACAGCTTTTATCTTTATCTACCATCAAACCTTGCCTTTAAATATGACTTTGTAAGCTTGAGACATGTTGAGAAGGTTACTGAGGTGTGGTGTTCTGGTGTTCTGACAGCACTGAGAGTTTCAGGCGACGTTACACTGAGGATCTGTGAAAAATGATCAGACAACAAGTTACTGGACTGGAAATAAGCAGAAAGTGGCACTGTTCTTAATATACCTTGTGCTTTCTCTCTCTCTCTCTCTCTCTCTCTCTCTCTCTCTCTCTCTGTCCTCTCTCTATCACACACACTCACACTGCCATAGGGGGATCTTCTATCAGGGTTACTACTGTTCCCGCTGTGGGGCCGGTGCACATAAAGAATGCCTGGAGTACATCACCATCTGTAAAATCAGTGAGTTCCACATGCTCTCTGCTTTAATGAGCGAAATATCAACTCAAATAAAACCAGCAGCTACTGACCTGATCTCTCTCTCTCTCTCTCTCTCTCTCTTCTCTCGCTCTCTCCTTCTCTCTCTCTCCTTCTCTCTCTCTCTCTCTCTCTCTCTCCTTTAACTCTCTCTCTCTCTCTCTTCTCTCTCTCCTTCTCTCTCTCTCTCTCTCTCTCTCTGCAATCTCTCTCTCTCAAACACACTGTCTTTCTTTCTCTCTCTCTCACCTACTCTCTCTGCAATCTCTCTTTCTCTCTTCTTTACAAACTCCTTGTTTGTCTCCTTGTTTATCCTTGGCAACACCCTGCTCTCCCTCCCTCTCTCCCACCCGCTCTCTCTCTCTCTCTCTCTCTCTCTCTCTCTCTCTCTCTGCAATCTCTCTCTCTCTCTCCTACTCTCTCTGCAATCTCTCTTTCTCTCTTCTTTACAAACTCCTTGTTTGTCTCCTTGTTTATCCTTGGCATCACCCTGCTCTCCCTCCCTCCCTCTCTCTCTCTCTCTCTCTCTCGCTCTCTCTCTCAAACACACACACACATATTCTTCCTCATCACTCTCTTTGTCTTACTCTATCTCCCTCTTTTTCTGTCTATAATCCTCTTCTCTGCACCTACATATCTCTCTCTCCCCCTCTCTCCCTCTCTCTAACACTTTTCTTCTTTTCTTTTCCTGTCTCTATCACTTTTTCTGTCTCACTCTGTCTCCGTCTCTCTCACCCCTTTTTCTCTCGGTCTGTTTCTCTTCCTCTCTCTGATAAATCTTTTCACTTCTCTCTCTCTATGTCTCTCTCTGTCTCTCTGTCTCTCTCTCTGTCTCTCTCTCTCTCTCTCTCTCTCTAGATCCCCATGAATCGGTGAGTGTAACATCTTTTTCATTTTGTTCTTCATCAGCTGGATGTTAAACACATAAAGAAATAATAATAATAATAATAATAATAATAATAATAATAATAATAATGTGTCTGTCTTCCAGGAGCTTGGGCTTCCACAGTCAGGTAGGAATGTGTGTCCTCAGGCTCTCTCTGCTCAGTGACAAATTATTTATTAAGCATTTATTGAGTCCTCGGCCCGCATGACGTCCTGCTCGGAGATTAGGGCTGGATGTTTTATCGTAGCTCACTGCTGCCATCCAGTGAACTACATCCATGTTTCATTTCAGGCTGGATTTAGAGTTTGGGATTCATTTGTTCAGATCTTTTTGTTGTCCTGTTTGGACATATGTTTATTTAGTGTTATAGAGATTTTGAGTCAGTTTTATTAAATAATTATATGGTATTATACTTTCACACAAGATAGTGATACTGAATGATCTTTTCCCGGATGATTCCAGGTCCAAAGATGGTCGCAATCAGGAACTACCATGGCACTCCAGCTCCCCCGGGCAAATGCCCCCTCTCCTTTCAGACAGGTGATGTCATTGAGCTTCTGAAGGGAGATCCAGACACCTCGTGGTGGGAGGTGTGTTTAATACCTTTGTTCATTTTCTTTCTGACTGCATCTTGAGTCATGGCTGTTTGAAAGTCACAAAGAACTTTTGAGAACTTGAGGGCATTTTATACTTTGTGTGTGTGTGTGTATGTCGGTCCCAGGGGAAGCTCATTCAGACCCTGAAGATCGGCTACTTTCCCAGCTCCAGTGTGAAGCCATGTCTAGACCCAAAAGTAAGTCATCCACTGCAAGATTAAATCTTTGTAACTGTAACCACATTCATATAAAATGTCACTGCTCTATTCTTTATAGGTTAGTGAACATATTTCTGTTGGTCAAATTAGGGTTTGGCTCAACCGGTCATTCAAAAAAAATTACCCTTATACACTGATCAGGCATAACATTATGAACACTAACAGGTGAAGTGAATAAGACTGATGATCTCCTCATCATGACACCTGTTAGTGGGTGGGATATATTAGGCAGCAAGTGAACATTTTGTCCTCAAAGTTGATGTGTTAGAAGCAGGAAAAATGGACAAGTGTAAGGATTTGAGCGAGTTTGACAAAGGGACGAATTGTGATGGCTAGACCACTGGATCAGAGCATCTCTAAAACTGCAGCTCTTGTGGGGTGTTCCCGGTCTGCAGTGGTCAGTATCTATCAAAAGTGGTCCAAGGAAGGAACAGTGGTGAACCGGTGACAGGGTCATGGGCGGCCAAGGCTCATTGATGCACGTAGGGAGCGAAGGCTGGCCCGTGTGATCCGATCCAACAGATGAGTCGCTCAAATTGCTGAAGAAGTTAATGCTGGTTCTCATAGAAAGGTGTCAGATTACACAGTGCATGAGAGACCATCACAATAATGGTCATAATGTTATGCCTGGTCAGGATCTAGTGGAGTCCATGCCTCGACGGATCAGAGGGGGTACCAATACAATATTAGGCAGGTGGTCATAATGTTATGCTTGGTCAATGTATATCATATCATATCATATAGGGCTTGCGACTTTCCAGTTGTGATGTGGCAAGCTGTTACAAGAAACTAATCAATGATGCCGTGATGTGAGATGACCTAATGTAAAGCAGAGTTACTCCTTCTACTATTTACAATAACAGTGTTTTATACCACCACCAACAGTCACGTTACATCCTGTTGGACGTTTTATTCATTTATATTCCCAGAACACTCATGAAACAAATTGTTTTCATTTCAATTCTAGCAGCTGTAAACAACTATTCCTTCACTTTCTCCATGAAGTGAATAAAGTCTTGCTTGTTCCTGAGAAAGCACACATCTCTTGAACAGTTCCTTCTCGAGAAAGCAAGGGAGGAAGTGCTCTTTAAGAGCTTCTCAACTCCATGTCCTCAGGAGAGGCAAACATGACGTGTAGACCGACTGTAGGCTGGATAAAGCAGCTGGAAGTGGGATTGTTTGATGGCTGCTTCGTGTGTGTTGGGAAACAGGAAGTCTGGCAGCACTAGACTAAATTTCAGTCTAAAGGTTAAGTCTCAGAATATAAATCTGAACATGGGACAGCGTACACCAAGGGCCTGCTGGACACCAGTGTGAGTGAAAATCAGAAGCCTTTGATTAAATTACGGTGCTGGACATCATGTTAACAGTTCACTCAGAACATATTTTCATGAACACGGGTTATCAGAGACAGCTGTTAGGGGGAGTGGACGCAAGGTCATGCTCCGGCCAGGAAGATTCTATCAGGCAAAAACACACCGCTAGCACTCTTCTTCCTGTTTATGAAGCATGGCTGAGGTTTGTGTCACAGACTCGACACACAGGGTAACTAATACATGCAGTGCTTAATGATAAACAAATAAACATCTGTACTTTAAATAGGGAGAAACTACTGTCTGAATATAAGAGGTTAAACATGTTACTATAAATAAACTTACCACAAATCTCTCTCTCTCTCTCTCTCTCTCTCACTCCCTCTATCACTCTTTCACACTCTCTTTCTCTCACACACTCTCTCTCACTCTCTCTCTCTCTCTCTTTCTCTATCTCACTCTCTCTCTCTCTCTCTCTCACTCCCTCTCTCACTCTTTCACACTCTCTTTCGCTCACACACTCTCTCTCTCTCTCTCTGTCTGTCTGTCTCTCTCTCTCTCTCTCTCTCTCTCTCTCTCTCTCTGACTCCCTCTATCACTCTTTCACTCTCTTTCGCTCACACTCTCTCTCTCCCTCACCCCCTCTCTCACTCTTTCTCTATCTCACTCTTTCTCTATCACTCTCTCTCTCTCTCTCTCTCTCTTTCACTCTTTCACACTCTCTTTCGCTCACACACTCTCTCTCCCTCACTCCCTCTCTCATTCTCTATCCCCCCCCGCAGCCGTCTCAGTCTTTTCCCGGTCGTCAGTCCTCAAGAGAGCTGGATTACAATGTTTATCCTTGGTACGTCCCTTTTCTTCCTTTTTCTTTTCCAATTTCAGCACTATTGATTTTTTTTTTCTGTGTGCTGCTAGTTTACTCAAAGCAGAGCAAAATGTATAATCAAACCACTCCTGGAACATTTGACCTAACTAAAATTCATCAAAAACAACCGCATTGCACTTACGGCTCCAATCGATGCCGATGATTGATTGCGTGGAGCCGTATGCAATGCACATCATGCCATTTCTCACTGCGCTGACCTCTGTATAAGACCTGCGATGATGAATGAATGAGCATGTGTGTGTGTGTGATGCAGGTTTGCAGGGAACATGGAAAGGCAGCAGGCTGATAACCTCCTGAAGTCTCACAGCAGCGGCACATACCTGATCAGAGAGAGGACCGCCGAGGCCGAGCGCTTTGCCATCAGCATAAAGTGAGTGACCAACGCCGTTTCCAGTGAGCTCATAGTCAGGGTTATTAAAGGAAAACTCCCCCATCAAAAGTTAGCAGTCGTGCCACGCCGATGTCGCAGGTGGACGCCGCTAGAGCTGATTCTTTCCTCACTCAACATTTTCCAGCAAAGTCAGGATAGTGAGGAGTCTAATGCAGAAGAAGTGGAAGTGTTGGAGCTAAAGTTGGACTCAAAGAAAGCAGTCTATGCCATTGACAGTGATATTAGCATGAATGTTGCTGATATGTTTAAGTAGATGATGGAAAGGTGAGAAAGCTGAATAGACTAAATGACTAAAGTGCTGCTGCATCACTCTAGGTAGAGATGAAGTAAAAGCGACACTTTCTGTAGGTGGCGTGTAAATAAATGTTGGAAAATGTTAATCAAGGTAAAAACAGAACATTTTCAACAAACATATTACTTATACAACGATCATTCATAACATTATGACCACTAACAGGTGAAGTGAATAAGACTGATGATCTCCTCATCATGGCACCTGTTAGTGGGTGGGATATATTAGGCAGCAAGTGAACATTTTGTCCTCAAAGTTGATGTGTTAGAAGCAGGAAAAATGGACAAGTGTAAGGATTTGAGCGAGTTTGACAAAGGGACAAATTGTGATGGCTAGACCACTGGATCAGAGCATCTCCAAAACTGCAGCTCTTGTGGGGTGTTCCCGGTCTGCAGTGGTCAGTATCTATCAAAAGTGGTCCAAGGAAGGAACAGTGGTGAACCGGAGACTGGGTCATGGATGGCCCGTGTGATCCGATGCAACAGACGAGCTACTGTTGCTCAAATTGCTGAAGAAGTTAATGCTGGTTCTGATAGAAAGGTGTCAGAATACACAGTGCAGGACGGGTCAGGGCTGTTTTGGCAGCAAAAATAGGACCAACACCAATATTAGGCCGGTGGTCATAATGTTATGCCTGATCGGTGTATATATTAATATGCATGGTTTACAGGGTAGATAATACTTTCTTGCTCTCTTGGCCAGGTTTAATGATGAAGTGAAGCACATTAAAGTGATCGAGAAAGACAACTGGATTCACATCACAGAAGCAAAGAAGTTTGAGAGTCTTCTGGTAAAGATTTACACAGCTAATCCAGATTCTTTAGGCTGTGTATCAGGAAGAAGTGAGCTGATGATAACTGTGTCTGCAGGAGCTGGTGGAGTATTATCAGTCCCACTCACTGAAAGAGAGCTTTAAGCTGCTGGACACGACGTTACGATACCCTTACAAGTCCAGAGAGCGCTCCAACTCCAGAGCCAGCACTCGCTCTCCAGGTACACACCTGTCTCTCTGTCTCTGTGTGCGTCTCTCTCTCTCTTTGTACATCATTCTATGTCTTTCTCTCCAGATCTTTTTCTATCTCTGTCTCTCAGTCTCTTTTTATCTGTCTGTCTCTGTCTCTCTCTCTGTCTCTCTCTCTCTGTCTCTCTGTGCTATTTATCCTTGGCATCACCCTGCTCTCTGTCTCTCTCTCTGTCTCTCTCTCTGACATCCATCTCTTTCCCTGTATGTCTGTACATCTCTGTTGAGTTCTCTCTTTGTCTTTCTCTTTTTGTATCTCTGTCTGTCTGTCTCTCTTTCTCCCAATGCTATTTATCCCTGGCATCACCCTGCTCTCTCTCTCTCTCTCTCTCTCTCACCCTCAACGAGTCCTTCTAAAGAAAAACAGCTGCTGGTCCCGCCCCCCACATGCTGCATGCCACACCTCTTCCAATTGCACCTGTCAATCACCCCATGGTTGGTGTGCCCCAGATCCACCCCTCGGCCTACGGCTTTTGGCTGCAGGAGGAGGCTTTGGCCCTGCAGCCTGAATAGGTTCTGTTTAGCACATGCAGCAGGGTCTATTATAAAAGATATTCACCACCCTCAGGCCAGAAGCCCACGACACTGCCTTTGTTCACGGTCCAGCCGTGTCTAACTGGCCTCTGTGGAAACACATGGCTGTAAAATGAGCAGGAGAACTGCTGTAAAGAACCATCCAGTCGCAGTAGCAGGACAATCTCAGCTCCACCTTTGCTGCTTTATGACTATCTGATGTCACATGCATGGTGAAAGATGTATACAGAGTTCTTACTTTAGTCTGAGGGTCTGTTTGCTGCTGTATTCTCACTTCAGGTCTTTTCCTATTTTCTCTCTTCTCGCTCGTATCCTAGCAGCCTCCTGTGCTTCCTACAACTTCTCCTTCCTCAGTCCTCAAGGCCTCAACTTCTCTTCTCAGAGCTCTACTCCCTTCTGGTCAGGTACTCTCTCTCTTATTCTTTCTCTCTCTCTCTCTCTCTCTCTCTCTCTCTCTGTCTCTCATTATCACAGTCGAAACCTTCCCTTCAGCCATTTCCTTTTCTTTTTTCCATCCTCATTCTTTCCCTCCACCTGCTCCCTACTTATTCTTTTAACACAATGCCGTCCAGTGATGCATGACAACACTGCAAACTCCATTTCACTTACGGAGCCGTGTGTGTGTGTGTGTCACAGTTTTATCTTTACTCGCAATTCAATTCATCCACACCGTACACCTGGGTCCTAAACCACTCCCTCGTCCCGTTTCGTCTGCGCCGTGTCGTTTATCTCATCCGTTTAATAATCTGTTGTGTTGTACAGTTTTCACACCGAAGGTGGTGAGCACAGCGGTGGCCAGATATAACTTTGCAGCTCGGGACATGAGAGAGCTGTCTTTGAGAGAAGGCGACGTCGTCAAAATCTACAGCAAGATCGGAGGAGACCAGGGCTGGTGGAAAGGAGAGGCTAATGGCAGGGTAAGACACAAGCTAGGAAAGAGACGGAACAAAAATAGTGCTTTGGCACGTCTGACGTCTGTTACTAAAGGGGAAGTTTGGCACTATTTTTTGTTACACAATTGCCTGAACTAATTCACTAATGCTTTTGTGGCTGAATGGGCAAAAATCCCCACAGCTATGCTCCAGAATCTTGTGGAAAGCTTTCCCAGAAGAGTGAAGTTTATTATAGCAGCAAATGGGGGAAAGTCTGGAATGAGATGTTCAGCAAGCACATATGGGTGTGATGGTCAGGTGTATACAAACTTCTGGCCATCGAGTGTATACACCTCAAGCCACATGTAGTTCACCACACTTACTGTTACACTCAGTGTTCAACTTTCCTTTTCTGTTACTCAGAAGGTTGATTCATTTTCCATGAGAGCAGCTCTGACTGTAGTTACATCATTTACTGTCCAGTGTCACCGAAATGAGGATGAGGTTCCCTTCTGAGCCTGGTTCCTCTCAAGGTTTCTTCCTCATATCATCCCAGGGAGTTTTTCCTCACCACCGTCGCCTCAGGCTTGCTCATTAGGGATAAAATAGTAACTTTAAACTTTTTTTTATGTTTCTGTATTTCTCTAAAGCTGCTTTGAGACAATGTCCGTTGTTAAAAGCGCTATATTGAATTGAGAAAAATTGAATTGAAACTGCCTGCTGCGAGGTTTATTAATGCAGTTGCTTGAATTGATCGTTTCCATAGTAACACGGTCTGCGATGAACGACGAAGAAAAAGACAAATAGTCTTTGAGCGAACTGTTTATTCAAGAATGAAACTTTAAATATATGTAGCTATGAAAGGATAGATAGATAGATAGATAGATAGATAGATAGATAGATAGATAGATAGATAGATAGATAGATAGATAGATAGATAGATAGGTGGATGGATGGATGGATGGATGGGTGGATGGATAGATGAATGGGCAGATGGATGGATAGATGAATTGGCAGATGGATGGATGGATTTGTGCTTTTGTGTTCATTGGTTGTCGTTCTTTTCCTCATCCCAGATCGGCTGGTTCCCTTCAACATACGTGGACGAGGAAGGTGTGCAGTGAAGCTCTGACCTCATCTGCTCTCTCCAATCAGATCACCTCTCGTCCGCTTCCCCTAGAGAGGATTTCTCTGCTGTCCACAAGAACCCCCTTGTGGAATACATCCTTTCGTTTGTTTCTTTGTTTTTGCCGGAAACTGATTTCACAGTGAAAATCTGTACTCTTGTCTCTACATTTCTCTTTCTCTCCTTCTCCTCCTGAACATGTCTGTGTGAAGAACTGGAAAGGGTTTCCGCTGGTCTGTTGGAGAAACTGAGCTGAGCTGAGCAGAACTTCGTCTGGAGGCAGAGCAGAGCTTCTGCTGATCGTGAATCTGTGTAAAAATAGATCTATAAAGATTTCTATGGCCAAAACAGCATGAGCTGCGGTGGGGGGATGGGGTGTGTATAGATAATTTATTCCAGAGAAGTATCTATGATTAAAAGAAAAAAAAAATGAAAAGAGAGGGGTTGAAAGTTTATTATGAAATTAACCCGAAAAAAAAAAAGATTGCACTTTGCATTTCTTTACAGAGAGAACTTGCCTTAGTCGTTCTAATGCCTTGCGGGCTGACAGGACATGTGCAGGTGGATTGTGGGAAAAGAAGAGACACACAACACACCTCTGCCCTGTTTAGTAATACGGTGCCTTTTAACTAAAGTGCGGTCGCAGCGCTCAGACCACATGTAGGTTCTCTCCGAGCCGTCAACCCTGGACATCGATCCAGCCTGGGATGTGTTTCATCTGTAACACGGCGGAGAGATGCGATCATCTCGGCGTATGTGAGAGATTACGGTATTGAGGACTTGCTATGCAGCTCGCTTACCGATACGGTGAACCTAAACACTCGGTGCATTGATGTGAGGAAATTACGGTGGTCTCGACAGTTTCCTTCATTTTTTCGTCCAATTCAAGGACCAATGTGAAATTTTCTAACATGTTTTTGGGTTAAATATTCCATTTCTAATCGAATTTTTTTCTCCTGATTTTCTGTTGTTGATTCTCTTATCTTGCCTTACTGATCGGTTGACCAATGGTGCTGCAGTGGTGTGTTTTTAATCTGCGGGTTCATAGCAGGATTCTGTGGACTAAGAGCCCGCTGCTTTACCTGAACCTCAGCCATCAAGTGCACTTTATCCATCAGAGACCACGACACAGGCTGCAGGACAAAAAGTTCTCACGTCCCGGACGGTTACAGGAACTGACTTGCCTCTCTGAAAATCCCTGATTTCAAATCATCCTCCGATAAAAGATGGAGTACTCCGTGATTTTCCGACACGCTGATGATCGAAACTTAATCTTCCTTCTGAACTCCTCCGAAGCTGCACTGATATCAGCCCGTCACATAATCTACTGAAATCCATCACGTTGCTGTGTTCCGTCAACCGACACTGGCACTGTTTCACAACACGCTGATGGGATGGACTGATGGACGGACGGATGGACGGTATGTGTGTATCTGGTGAGGAACATTCACTGGTCAGCGTTAGGCCTGAGGCGTTGTGTGCTTTAGCCAAGGAGCTTCATCGCTGTTTGTGTAGTGGACAGAAAGCCATTGCATGTGCTCATAGATATTACAACTCCTGTCAGTGACCCCCCCCCCCCAAATGAATAAATAAACTAATTGTGTACTTTTTTTGAATGGTCATTTATTTCCAAACTGAAGTCTATGGAAAAAATAAATATTTCCTTTTTTTGTCTATCTGACTGGCTTCTTATTAACGTTGTGCATTGAGTGGATGAATAGAGGGAGGGATGGAGGGAGAGATGAATGGATTGATTGAGGGAGGGAGGGACTGAGAGATGGAGGGATGAATAGATGGAAGGGAGGGATGGAGGGATTGATCGATGGATGGATGGTTGGATAGAAAGGAGGGAGGGTTGGGAGTGGGGTGAATGGAAGGATAGAGGGATTAAAGGGAGAGAGGGATGGATGGATGGAATAAAGGAGGGTTGGGGGTGAATGGAGGAATGGATGGATGGAAGGAAATAAGGATTAATGGACTAAAGAGGGGGAGGGGGGAATGGAGGGTTTGATAAAGGAATGGATGAATAGAAAGGAGGGCAGATTGGGCGGGTGAATGGAGAGATGAATGGATGGATAGAAAAGAGGGCGGGTTGGGTGTGGGAATAAATGGAGGGATGAATGGATGGATTGAGGGATTAATGGATTAAAGCGGGGGATGGATGGATTTGGGGGGGTTGATAAAGGGTTGGATGGATGGATTCATGGATTTGGGTGGTTGGATGGATGGATGGATGGATGGAGAGTTTGATAAAGGGTTGGATGGATGGATTCATGGATGGATGTTTATGTTCTGGTGTGTGAAGGTAACCTGAAAAGATCTTCTTTTCTCCTAAAGACACGTGGTCCAGTAACATGAACTCATTTAGCTTTAATGACCAAAAGTACATGAAGATTTCCTAAAGCGCCGTGTGAAACTTCATTCCATTATTAATGAATCATTTCTGCTGCTTGAAATTTCCATAACTGAAAAGGAATCATCGCTCGTCTGTGCTCTCCCTCCCCTCACTATAAGCACTGATTATAAATACATATTTCATGCATACTTTAAATGTTTAACAGGAACACCATGTAAAGACGTTTTTCAGACACAGCACCCTGAGGAATTATATCTGGATGTCGGGCTGTAGTTATAATGACGCTTGCTGAAGGTCTCGGTGACATTCACACTGAAAAGTCTTCTTTCTCACAGCGTTTCCAAACAACCTCAAGAATTCAGTACATTTTAAAACACTCTGATCTTTAGGTTTCTTTTTCCTTGCTTGACCACCAGCATGAGGTCACTCTGTCACAAAATATGAACCTTTTATCCTGGCTGTAAATGTGTTTAATGGCATTTTTAATAACCTGATTGTCACCATCTTTTATTATTCTTCATCATCTTCTTCATGTTCATCATCATCTTATTCTTCTTGCAACAGGGAAACAATACAAGGTTAAAAATGTTCCTGATGGATGGATGGATGGATGGAGTGAAATATGTATATAGTTATAATAATTATTTGTGCAAATCTTTATGACCTATATGATGGCACTGTATAAAGTAAAGTTCATGTGTGTTTTCTTGGTTTTTGGGTATCATCACCTTCTTGTTTAGATAATAACGGTGTTCTGTACAACTGCAAGCTTTTTACAAACTTGAGATAGAGCACTCATTTGCAATTTTATCAGAGGTCACTTTGTAGATGTATAATTACTACCACTGACATGGTTTTGTGTGTGTGTGTGTGTGTGTGTGAGAGAGAGAGAGAGAGAGGTGTATTCAGTTTATCCAGGATGAGAACACTGATGAGTTTCTATAGATGTGTTAGTGCAGATCTGACGAACTGCATAGCAACAGATAGACTGGTGAGTAGCCACAAAGTGACCTAGGCATATTTTACCTGAGAAAATGACCAGTTAGATGGTGTAGAACATCCATCCATTTTCTATACCCACTTTATTCCTAATTAGGGTCACGGGGATCTGCTGGCGCCTATCCCAGCACACATTGGGCAAAAGGCAGGGGTACAACCTGGACAGGTCACCAGTCCATCACAGGGCCACACATATAGACAGACAACCACACACACACGGGCAATTTAGAATTACCAATCAACCTAATGTACATGTTTTTGGACTGTGGGAGGAAACTGGAGTACCCGGAGTAAACCCACACAGGCACGGGGAGAACATGCAAACTCCACACAGAAATGCCCCTGCCCTGTTCGAACCCAGGACCTTCTTGCTGTGAGGCAACAGTGCTGACCACTAAGCCACCCTGCTGGTGTAAAACAGGGGAGTCTAATTCCTTAATCAGCGTTTTTAATCAGCTGATCTTGGCTTCCAGGTTTGGAAGAAACCTGGAAAAACATCACAGTGAAATAAGTTCTTCACATATCCCAGCTTTAAAAGTTAGGGTCAAAGCACAGGGTCAGCCATGATACGGAGCAGGAAGGTTTAAGGGGCTTGCTCGGAGGGGCTCAACAGTGGCAGCTTGGCAGTGCTGGGGCTTGAACCCTGATCTTCTAATTAACAACCCAGAGCCTTAATCACTTGAGGTACCACTGTGTTACTTAGTTGATATAAAAGTCTGCACCCACACCAGCTCTTCTCTGGTGTAGAACAATTTTATAAATTAAATCCAAAGCCTGGAATCCAATGAACAGATATATTTCAATATTTCAACCATTAAAAAAGTCTGATCTGTAATAATTTTAGAAATGGTAACGATTTAGAAATTGAACTGATTCCTCAGCACCATGCTGTATTAACAGAGTAGTTATAATGGAGGAAGTCTTTGTCTTTACCACTTGAGGGCAGCACATCACTGAATATCAGACCCTCAGCTGTAGTACATTGTTGTATATTGCTGGTTTAATTCGTTTGCTCAGTGTATCATGAGGTCAGACAGTTCATCCTCCAGACAGCGTAGTGTTTAGTGAAGAACAGAAGAAATCCTTCTCGGATATCTTTCCTGAATGGACCTGATCATCTCAAATAACTGAGCACCTTTAATGCATGTTAAGACTCTGTATAAGAAACCGTTCTGTGGTGTTTCGTGTAGATGACACAGCAGAGGCAAGGCAATCTTTCTGCTATCAGTATGAAAGCAGGGACAATCATAGCATGTAGGGAGAATTTTAAACAGAGACCTTAACATGGGTCAGCAGCCAGGATTAAGTGAATGGCGCTTGTTTTCTTCCATGGATGTTGCCTGCATTCTTAAATACTAATGCTCATGTGGGGGTCAGTGTGCAGGGAGGAAGGTGGTGAATATTTTGGATTCTCTAGAAGCAGGTGACTGAAACATCTTCAATCTTACATTTTATCCTTCTTATCTTATCCTGTATTATCTTTATTACAGAATGGAGGAGGTCCATCCATTTCACGTGATTTGCTTTCATCAGGTAGTGATGTGAGAAAATAAGGCAGCATGGTTATCATGTCGGTTGTGTTTATGACCAAAATGACCCCTATTAATTGTGTACGGAATTGGCCCAAATGGCTTTTCATAGGTTATATGCAAACATTACACATAGTTCATTAGCATATACACTGATCAGGCATAACATTATGACCACTGAGAGGTGCCGTCAATAGCACTGATGATCTCCTCATCATGACACCTGTTAGTGGGTGGGATGTATTAGGCAGCAGGTGAACATTTTGTCCTCAAAGTTGATGTGTTAGAAGTAGGAAAAATGGACAAGCGTAAGGATTTGAGCGAGTTTGATGAAGGGCCAAATTGTGATGGCTAGACCACTGGATCAGAGCATCTCTAAAACTGCAGCTCTTGTGGGGTGTTCCCGGTCTGCAGTGGTCAGTATCTATCATAAGTGGTCCAAGGAAGGAACAGTGGTGAACCAGTGACAGGGTCATGGGCGGTCAAGGCTCACTGATGAACGTGGGGAGAGAAGCCTGGCCCATGTGATCCGATCCAACAGACGAGCTACTGTTGCTCAGATTGCTGAAGAAGTTAATGCTGGTTCTGATAGAAAGGGGTCAGAATACACAGTGCATAAGAGACCATCACAATAATGGTCATAATGTTTTGACATGACAGTTTTGGCTGCATAATGTCTTGACAGTTTTGGCTGCAGAAGTGGGACCAACACAATATTAGGCAGGTGGTCATAATGTTATGCATAATCAGTGTGTAACACATACAAGAATTTATTTTCCATTTTCCATATTTTCTCTTCTTTTCAGCATCTTATAGACTTTCCCCACGGCTGTGATCCTGTATGTCCAGAGAAAGTTTTGAAGTTGTCCTACTAAACATGAGCATAAATTCTGGTGCACTCAACGCCAAGGATGTCTCCAGTGCATGACGGTGAAACAGCTGAAGCACTTTCAGTCAGAGAAGAGCTGCCTGGGGGAAACTGATATGCACACACAGCACTTTGCTTGACTGAGGCAACCTGAAAGTGCAACTACTAATGAACCAAAATGTAGTTTTAATTTTTAAAAAACACCCTGGTTTGGAAACATTCCAGAAATTATTGACACCTTTATGTCCATGTCTTGAGTAGGTCCAGGATTTCACCTCGCTGTAGCTCTTTGTTGCAGAGTGGAATGATGGGTTTTAAGCTGTTTCCATGATTATGGGTCCAGGCACTGAATCATGTATTCAACTAATAGGATACTTTTGTAGGCGTGATGCCTTCGATCAAAGTTCTGCCACACCCAAAGTCAGTACCATGGACAGTGTCCACTGCTACACATTGTCCAGGAAGGATCAAACAAATGCATCACCAACTATAGACCATAAATTCCTTCTTCCTGCAAGCACATTGAGGAGATAATAAGAACACAGATAGCTGTGGGAAAAGACAGACTGTTCTGAACCTTTAATACCCTGCTCCCTCTACACTATCTGCACTTTACCAGGATGAATCCAGGCCTTCAATGTAATAAAGAACCAAACCTCAGGAGCAGTGCTTCTTTACAGCACAGAATGACCAGAGCACTCATCCTGAGCTCTGAGCCCTGATACATGAATAACTCGCCCCTCAGAGGCTCCAACGGCCATCTGTGTTGTTTTTGTTGTTGTTGTTGTTTACAAATCAGCCAAGTCTGGATGGTCAACTTTAAACCAGGACGCTTAATATTGATGCTTTTTTTTTTGTACATCAGAGCACAATTTCTGGCAAAACAACCCAAACTGCAGGGTCATTAAGAATGAACACATTTCAGAAATCAATTTTTTCCCTTTCAGAAGCTTCCTGTCTCTCACCACTCTTACTTGTTGATCTGTATGTTTCAGTGTTTCAGTGCTTGGACCCCTAACAGTTAAATGTAACATATACACCCTTGGACATCTAATTTTGGCAACAGCCTGTCATTACTCTTGGCATCAGACCTGTAATCAGATATTATACCAAAGCAATCCGATATTTAAAAAATTTAGTTGTGAAACTTTTCATAAATGTGGAATGTATCTGAATGAAGCCCATGACTCTTGATGTGTGATTTGCAGTAAAATCTGTCCTTTAAAGGACAATATATTCATATGTATTTTAAAAAGAAAATATATAAAATTAAAGTTACGTCAAAAACGTTCAATTCTTTCGTGCGAACGATTCGTAGGTACCGATTCATTTGAAGAGTCGTTCAGAAACGAACCGATTCGTTCGCTCTCGTCACTGAGACTTCATTCGGAACCATACATGGTGTGGAATTGGACTTTGCAGTGGTGTAGTGGGCAGTCCGGGATGCAAACATGATAAAGTGTCAGGATTTTTCGCAGGGGCTTTATCTTGGTCAGTGTTGGCGTGCTGAATCGACTCCGAGCTCAGACGCTCCTCAGACAGACAGAGAGGATGATGATGATGATGATGATGAACACGGTGTGTAGACGGAGTTAGACTGAGAGTCCGTGCTGACGGAGCTCCGGGCTTCCCTCTTCCACAGCATCGGAGTTAGCAGAGAAGGTATTTCAGTTTGTTCTTTCCAGATGTTCCAGAGGCTGAATTGCGCACGCGAGCGAAAATAAGCAAGTCAGTTTTCCGTTCATGTCCTGACTTTAAACGCGGTGTCGAGTGTTTGCACGCGCGTGAGCGAAGGATTTCTATAGAAAAAGTGTTCAGCTTGTGGAATAAGTCACGGGGGCTGCTTTAGCTTCATTTAATAATCTAAACATGTATAGAATGTGTAGATGTAGATATAGTAATGTAGACCTCATACTGCAGCACGCGCGCGCGTTTGTTTATATTTTGGTAAGGACCAAATGTTCCCACAAGAATAGTAATATCTGACCTTGTGAGGATATTTGGCAAGCCCCCCCACTAGAAAAGCTGGGTTTTTTCCACCCCTTTAGTTGTTGAGGTTAAGGTTCTAGGTTTTATTTTCATTAATTAGATACATTAATAATAATTATATCAGTGGAAGATCCTCATACAGCTTTAATTGTTGACCTGTCATGTCTGGGGGCTGTGTGTGTGCTGCAGGTCAGAACCCAAACCACTGCTCAGTGCTTCAAGGTCAGATACAGACAGACACAGACACAGCAGATGGGTTTCTAATCCTTTTTGAAATCACTTACCTTGTTATTTTGATTTCAGATGGCATTTGGTTACAGTTTCTCTAGCACTGTGTCTAGACTTTATTATCATTCTGTCATTGACTCAGCTTTAAAAATCTTCACTCAAGCACTGCATATGTAAATATCCATGTATAGAAATGGATCAGCTCTTTGCACTGTACTGGATGTTACTGAGAGCTTCATGAGGGTTAAATGTGTGCGCTGGAACAGAGCGACTAAAGAGCCAGGACATTTCAGTATGCAGTTCATAAGCAAATAAACTTCATGCTATAATAATGTGCCATAAATCATTTGTGTATTGTGGGCGGTGGTAGCACAAGTAGTTAAGGCTCTGGGTTGTTGAGCGGAAGATCAGGTTTAAGCCCCAGCCCCACCAAGCTGCCACCATTGGGCCCTGGAGCAAGGCCCCTAACCCACCATGCTTCAGGTGTGCTGCCTCATGGCTGACCCTGTGTTCTGACCCCAACCCCCAAGGATGGGATATGTGAAGAAAGAATTTCACTGTGTAAAGACAAGTTAACTAACAACTTGTTACATGTATTATCTAGATGAGGTCCCTGAAAAATATCTTTTAGTGATTTCTAAATGTCCATGCTGAAATAATCAACTTTCTAATGTTTCTCCATGTATACATTTGTCAACTGCTTTGTTTCCACATCAACTTCCCAGTGTAGCTGAGCAGATGAGGGTTAAAAGTGTTGCTCAAATGCAGGTTGAAGGCAGCAGGATTGAATCTCACCACCTCCTGATGAGGAGCCGTAACCAGTGAGCTTCCTCTTACAACACGGATGACACTGATGAACCCGGTCCCTTGCATCAGTGAAGCAGAAGCTGCTCAGCTCTGCTGGGGGAAAATACTGACGCGAGTCAGTTTAGTGTTTACGATGGGAATATTTTTGTAATCCCATCATGCAAGAGCCACTTCTTTTTCCTGCTGTCTCCCTGAAGAGAGACTTGATGAGATGAAACTGTTTTGTTTTACAGCCTCACATAGCATGTGGGAGAAGAAATGCGCCGCTTATTGATATGAAGTTTATGAAAATGCTTTCCATCGCTGACTGACTGCACTGCCATCTGTGTGTGTGTGTGTGTGTGTGTGTGATAGGTAGAAGCTGAAGCTCAGTGTGACTCAAACTGTCAGAATCCTGTCAGATGGATGACGAGGCACACGAAGGTGATTGGTGATGTGTGGCTGTGAACTCTCTCTCTCTCTCTTTCTCTCCCTCTCTCGGCTCAGACAGCTTGAGTGGGTGGTACTGGTGGGCTTTTGCTTTACCTGTAGCACATAATGATGTATTCTTCATGCATAGCTGTGTGCATGGATATAATGGGCCGTTTTCTCGCACTCTAAAATGAGCTCATTTCCAACCACATTAAAGACAAATATTCTATTAGAGGAGTTCAGTAAGTCATCGTTTACCGAGCAACTAAATTCACTTGCCGCATGAGCCAGCAGCAGGGAGCTTGTGCCTCCAACAGGGTGAGAGCATTTATTTTCCAGAGGGCAGAAGTGATACAGAAGCAATTCGGTCTCGGTTTGTCTGGAAGTCGCTTTTCCCTTTACACGTTTAATCATTTTCTTGACGCTTTTATCTAGAGCAACGGAGAGAAAACAAGAAAACGGCAGAAGGCTTAATGATACAGAGTATTTAAAGCAGGGCTTCTCAAAAGTGCCTACATTTTTACGTACAATTTATTCGTTTATTTGCCAAATAAACTATTTGGGGGAAAATCGGCACATTATTTAAATGTGTATAGTAATTTTCTGGCTGTTTATTGGAGCCAGATTCATTTTTTCTTCCGGAATTAAAGATTCTGTACAAACCCATAACCCGAATGAAGCTGGTTCTGATAAACATATCTAAGCAGGGATCTGACTTCGGCCTCAGGTTCTGTGTTCCTGGGATAGATTCTGAGACCACCGTGACCATGACCAGGATAAAGCATCTACTAATGAAGATGATGATGATGATGAAGTAATACTAATTCATGCTCAGCATTATAAATAATGTCATCACTTTTTCAGGGTGTTTATAGTGCTGTGTATAAGTACACTGACCAGGCATAACATTATGACCGAATATTGGTGTTGGTCCCCCTTTTGCTCCCAAAACAGCCCTGACCCGTCCTGCACTGTGTAATCTGACACCTTTCTATCAGAACCAGCATTAACTTCTTCAGCAATTTGAGCAACAGTAGCTCGTCTGTTGGATCGGATCACATGGTCCAGCCTTTACTCCCCACGTGCATCAATGAGCCTTGACCGCCCATGACCCTGTCACCGGTTCACCACTGTTCCTTCCTTGGACCACTTTTGATAGATACTGACCACTGCAGACCGGGAACACCCCACAAGAGCTGCAGTTTTGGAGATGCTCTGATCCAGTGGTCTATCCATCACACATCAAACTCGCTCAAATCCTTACGCTTGTCCATTTTTCCTGCTTCTAACACATCAACTTTGAGGACAAAACGTTCACTTGCTGCCTAATATATCCCACCCACTAACAGGTGCCATGATGAGGAGATCATCAGTCTTATTCACTTCACCTCTCAGTGGTCATAATGTTATGCCTGATTGGTGTATTTACCCCCCATGGACTTTTCCACAGTTTGTAGCTGGAACTGAACCGGATTTGATTTGGATTATGTTCCACAAATCAAAACAAAATAGCAGTGGGAAAAAACAACAACAAAGTATGCTACATTATTTACAGGTAATAGCTGTGTTTCACCCCCTCCTGTGAGATGATTACCTGAGTGGAGTCAACCTGTATGCAATTAAACTGCACATGACTTCTAGAGCACTGCATAATAATGAACTCATTAACTAATCCTCACTTCTAACATATTAAATATAAGCACAAACGCACAGATCCTTACTATGTAGCTAAAAAAGGGGCTAAATTATGCATCGGTTTCGCCGTGCAGGATGTTTAACACACCATTACTCTCATGAATTGCTGCAGAGGAAAGAGCTTTACTCTACTAGATCTGGTGGGTAATTTCCGTTTTGGACTTGAAATATCTGGCATCCTGGATTGCAATCTGTGTGTGTGTGTATGTGTGTGTATGTGTGTGTGTGTTCCCCATGTACACTAGGGACATAATTTCCTGTTCCTGAATTGGCAAGAGAATATTTTTGGGTTGTGTTTCTAATTTTTTACTGATTTTTTTTTAATCACTCATCAAATTTTTCCTCCTTGTTTGTTGCAGTGGAAGTGGTTTGGAAAATAAATTGACTACGAATAAGTCTAACGCATGAATCAGGGAGAGAGAGAGAGAGAGAGAAGGAGGAGAGAGAGAGAGAGAGAGAGAGAAGGAGGAGAGAGAGAGAGAGAGAGAGAAGAGGAGAAGAGAGAAGAGAGAGAGGAAGAGAAAGAGAAGGAGGAGGGAAGAGAGAGAAGGAGGAGAGAGAGACAGAGAGAGAGAGAGAGAATAGGAGAGAAGCGAGAGAGGAAGAAGAGAGAAGGAGGAGGGAGAGAGAGAGAAGAGAGAGGAAGAGGAGAGAGGGAGGAAGGAAGGGGAGGAGAGAGGGAGGAAGGAAGAGAGAGCGAGAGAGAGAGAGAGAGAGAGAGAGAGGAGAGGAAGAAAGAAGGAGGAGAAGAGAGAGAGAGAGAAGAGGAGAGGAGAGGAAGAGAGAAGAAGGAGAGAAGAGAGAGAAGGAGGAGAGAGAGAGAGAGAGAGAGAGAGAGAGAGAGAGGAAGAGAAAGAGAAGGAAGAGGGAAGAGAGAAGGAGGAGAGAGTGAGAGAGAGAGAGAGAGAGAGAGAGAGGAAGAGAAAGAGAAGGAGGAGGGAAGAGGGAGAAGGAGGAGAGAGAGAGAAGGAGGAGAGAGAGAGAGAGAGAGAGAGAGAAGAGGAGAGAAGGAGGAAGGAAGAGAGAGAAGGAGGAGAGAGAGACAGAGAGAGAGAGAGAGAGAAGAGGAGAGAAGAGAAGAGAGAGAGGAAGAGAAAGAGAAGGAGGGAAGAGAGAGAAGGAGTAGAGCGAGAGAGAGAGAAGGAGGAGAGAGAGAGAGAGATGGAGGAGAGAGAGACGGAGGAGTCGCCTGGCTACATGCAGTTCATTTCCTGTGATCTCATTGATGCCTGCTCTGACAGATCCGTCTGTGTGTATTGTAACACGTGGGTGGCGTTCTTTCACTCAAAACCCTACGCAAGAGCGTTGATGAAAGAGACCGATGGCAGATTTGTGTGCGCTCTGCTACCACTCATTGTGCTGTTTATGGTGACTCCAGGCTGCGCTTGGGGGTTTTATTAACGCGAGAGATGGACACTCCACATGGCCTGACCTTTGGGATGTTTGAGTCATTATAAAGAGCGCGAGCAGCATGGAGCGGGTTCAGTGGAGCACACAGCAGCGCTCTCACTAATCCCCCAGAATAGCTCTGCTACTGTTCTCACCTCACATGTCTGAGCCGGAGTCTAATGCGCTGCCTAGATGTCCTTCTACACACACACACACACACACACGCACACACACACGCACACACACACACACGCACACGCACACACACACGCACACGCACACACACACACGCACACACACACACACACAGAGGAAGAAGGAAAAAAGAAACAGAGTCATTGTGTGTTGCTGTCAGGTGCCTGTGTAAAACACTGCTCAGACTGCCATGTAGAGCTGCTCATAGAGCATATATAATTACACACTGTGTGTAGTGTCTCCTCTCCTCCTTCTCTCTCTCTCTCCTTCTCTCTTTCTCTCTCTCTTGGTCCTTTCCTCCTTCTTTCTCTTTCTCATATTCTCTCCTCTCCTACTTCTCTTCTCTTCTCTTCTCCTTTACTCTCTCTCTTTCTCATCCTCTCTCTGTCTTCTCTTCTCCTTCTATCTCTTTCTCTCTCTCTCCTCCTTCTCTCTTTCTCATATTCTCTCTCTCTTTCCTCTCCTCCTTCTCTCTCTCTTTCTCTCTCTCTCTCCATCTCTCTTTCTCTCTCTCTTGGTCCTTTCCTCCTTCTTTCTCTTTCTCTTTCTCATCTTCTCTTCTCTTCTCTTCTCTTCTCTTCTCTTCTCTTCTCTTCTCTTCTCTTCTCTTCTCTTCTCTCTCTCTCCTCCTTCTATCTTTCTCATATTCTCTCTCTCTTGGTCCTTTCCTCCTTCTTTCTCTTTCTCTTCTCTTCTCTTCTCTTCTCTTCTCTTCTCTTCTCTTCTCTTCTCTTCTCTCTCTCTCCTCCTTCTATCTTTCTCATATTCTCTCTCTCTTGGTCCTTTCCTCCTTCTTTCTCTTTCTCTTCTCTTCTCTTCTCTTCTCTTCTCTTCTCTTCTCTTCTCTTCTCTCTCTCTCCTCCTTCTATCTTTCTCATATTCTCTCTCTCTTTCCTCTCCTCCTTCTCTCTCTCTCTCTTATTCTCCCTCTCTCTCCCTCCTCTCATCCATTTTTCCCTTTCTCTTCTTCCTCTCTCTCTCTCTCTCTCTCTCTCTCTCTCTTCTCTCCTCCATCTGCCTCCTCTGAGAGCTCGGCCTGGCCTTGCATCTCTTCCAGCGGCGTTTATCACAGAAGTGCCCCCTCCTCCGTGTGTTCATTATTCAGTCATGTTGTGTACGCCTTCTGAGCAAAATGCTCTCTGCCACTGAGCAACAAGTCCATTAGGAGGTTTGAGACATACAGCCATGCATTAAAGCGACAAAACAAAAACATCCAGTCAAAAATATTAATGAGAAATCTGTTTCAGAGTGAAGTGTTTCCAGTGAAGTGTTATGATCAGAGTAAACTTCTGATCATACGTCTCAACAGATACAATAGACTAGCAAATAGACTCCAGCAACTCTGGTGTTTGGGAGACTCCATATAAGACGCAATTTAAGCTACATTAAAAATAAAGGATTTTAAAATAATAACGTAATTATAGATAGATAGATAGATAGATAGATAGATAGATAGATAGATAGATAGATAGATAGATAGATAGATAGATAGATAGATAGATAGATAGATACTTTATTCATCCCAGAGGGAAATTCACAATTATTGCAATTATTACATTGCAAGTCTTGGATAATATCTCCATGTATAACTAAGTGACTTTATTCAACAGACTACATTCAGCAGAGATGTTTCCCATGCATCAACACATACACACACACACACACACTTGCACACTGCAGGAGGGGTCCGTCACTATCATTTCCCTTCCCAGTCTCCCCAAACGGGGGCGGATTTAATCTAAGCGGAACAGGCCTCATGCTAGCGTGCTCTAATCTGCACTCTCTCCTTTCAGACTCTCCTCCATTTGTGATTCAGCAGCTTGAGCGTGCACGAGTGGCTCTGCTTTCCAGAGTGCGGTGGAGCTTCGGAGCTTCTCTGGAAGCGAGGTGGGTGAACGGCGGCTTGCGTTTTTATGCAAATCCACGGCTGCGTGTTTGTATTGACTGGAGTAGGAAGATAATTGTTTAAGTGAATGAAGCGGAGACACAGAAAGTTCAGAGGAACGTGTGAGGCTGTTTGTTCAGTGTGTACTAACATGTGGATTGTGTGTGTGTGTGTTTGTGTGTGTACTCCATTTAAATTCGGAGTTGTGTGTGGAGGAGGAGGAGGAGGAGGAAGAGGAGGAGGAGTTCCTCTTCAGGGACACTGACTGCTCAGCATGCAGCTGCCCTTTGTGCTCTTTCCATTCTGCTCTACACAAGTAGGAAGCTCACTACTAGAAATAACAACCTGTCAGCTAACCAGAGCCTCTTCATGACCAAAGCGTTACTGCAATTTATTTACACTGTTGTGTTTTAAGGAAATTGGGCCCATAAATTTGATTCTCAGTTAGGTAAACGTCAGCACTTCTTATTTCAATGACTTTGTTTATTTTACAATTACCTGCTTATAATTTTATGATTACATTATAGTTAATTTATGGTGTTAGATCATTTTGATTTTATGCTATTATTTTTTATTTTTTTGGCTTTGCAAAACAAAACACTTACCAACACAACATTAGTAAGAAATACTAAGAGTTATAGATACATTTTTATATAAAATAAAGAAGAAGGGAAAAAATATGTAAAATAAACAAAAAGAAATAAAAAATCCCTGTCAACTCACATTCAAGTGGATCTGTAATAGATAAATAAACGACCAGGCCATCACCCCCAATACACCAAACGTGATATTAGCTCTCAGCCAATCCGAGAAAGTCATGTTTGTCCAAGGAGGGTGAAAAATATTTCCTCTTAGCCAGCTGGATAAAAGGGATCTATATTTTCCTAAATGCATGAGGAGAACCCATTAATGAAAGAATAATAATTTTTCCCTTATTCTGTTTTGTTTGTTTTATTTATTTATTTATTTATTTATTTATGCCATTTATTTATTTTTATTTTATTTATTTATTTATACCATTTATTTATTTCTTATCATTTCCATATGGTCCATACTCTTAAGCTTATTGCATACAGATGGGCGGAGCTAAAACTGATTGGTCTCTGATGAGTCAAAACACTAACTTGCTAAAATTGCACTTTTTTCTCTTTTTAATCTTTTTTTTCTAGTAGCTTCTGGCTTCAATTTCATTCATTTTCACACCTTCATTTATTTAAACCCTGTAAAGTTATCTCAGCGCTCACATTTCCTTTGACAGAGACGTGAAATGTTTACCATCACATCCACAGTGAATGCTCTCTGTATGGAACGTAATGCCATTGGAGATTCCTCCACAGCAATGCAGTAACTCCTCATACTGATATTGCTTTCAACATGACATGACAAATTCTGCTCTCAACATCCTCTGTATTCTCACCATCCAGAGGAGGAAAGTATTGGCACCCTCGGATTTGTTGGGGTCGCTCTGACATACATCTCTCTCTCCTGAGCTGATTACTGACCTAGACAAGCAACATCCACAGTTTATCCACAGCCTATTTGTCATATCAAAGAACATCAGAATCAAAGACAACTCAGTATTTAAGCAGTCAGTCAGGTGGGTGTATAAACAACTACTTAATCAGTTGACTAAAAATGATGCGTCCTTTATGCATAGATAAAAAAAGACTTTAATTTTTACTATCAATACCAGCTCATTTGCGGTCTGATTATTTTAGACTTTTCTGGAACTAAGTGCAGCATCAGCACCGGTGGTTGAAGGAAAAAGGCACAGAATGATATTAGGAAGTGAAGCTGTGGGGCTGATTTCTTTCTAGAACAGACTTTGTGTCTTACATTACATTTACATTTCTGGCATTTGGAAGACGTTCTTATCCAGAGTGCTATGAAGTCTCTATCATTAACACTGGTTCAGTAGGACATAGGATACCATCAGTCTAAAAACTGTGTTTTGAGTTTTAAATACAACATAAAATAATACATAAAACAAAATAAGAGCTTACAAATAAAGGAAAAGGTGTTTGAAGATGGTCAGTGACTCAGCTGTTCAGACTAACATCTAGGGGAAGTTCATTGCACCACCTCGGTGCCAGAACAGAGAAGAGTCTAAATATACACTGATCAGGCATAACATTATGACCACTGACAGTAACGTGAATAAGACTGATTATCTCCTCATTATCTCCTGGCACCTGTTAGTGGGTGGGATATATTAGGCAGCAAGTGAACATTTTGTCCTCGTGTTAGAAGCAGGAAAAATGGACAAGCGTAAGGAGTTTGACAAAGGAATAAATTGTGATAGCTAGACCACTGGATCAGAGCATCTCCAAAACTGCAGCTCTTGTGGGGTGTTCCCGGTCTGCAGTGGTCAGTATCTATCAAAAGTGTCCTGTAAGTAGCCTTTGGAGGCTTCACCTCGCAACTTACAGGACTTTGCTGCTAACATCTTGGTGCCAGATACCACAGCTCACCTTCAGGGAGTCAATGCCTCGATGGGTCAGGGCTGCTTCGGCAGCAAAAGGTGGACCAACACAATATTAAGCAGGTAGTCATAATGTTATGCCTGATTGGTGTACATCTACCTTGTACCCTGAGAGATAGTGGGACCAGTAAAGCAGTGCTACTGGAACAGAAGGTGTGAGGTACAGTGTGAAGAGGGAGAGCTTTGAGGTAAGAAGGAGCTGATCCATGTAGACAAGCATTAGTGTTTTGTCTATTGCAGATAGACTTACAGTCATGTCCATAAACACACCATCAGCAATGAGCGAGAAAACACCTTGTATTCTTCACTCTATTATAGTTTTTTTTTTACCATTGGAGGACAAACTAAAAATAGACTAAGCCCACATTGTCCAATACATATTACACAACAGGACAGATGGCAGAACTGTACGTTTTGTGTTTGATTGAAACTTTTTTGTTTCCTGCGTTGAAATCTGGAGGAAATGCGGCACGTCATTCACACTACCTTATGTCTTGAAGCACTCGTTTCACATGCATGGTCATTTGTTTATTGTCACTGAATAAATAGGTCTATGGAAAGTATTGGCAGCATGCAAAGTGTGACCATATGTGAGTGTGTGAGTAAGTGAGTGAGTGAGAGAGAGAGAGAGAGAGAGAGAGAGAGAGAGAGAGATGTTACAGCAGATGGGAAGCTCAGACAGGCAGTAGGATGAGCACCTGAATGCATCAGTGAGAGTGAGAGAGTTATTCACATTTCTATCAGGATCAAGATGTTCTCGATCTGCTTTATTAAAAAAAGGAACAAAAAAAAAAGCAAACAAACTAACCGGCACAGCGAGTGGCAACACACACACACACACACACACACACACACACACACACACACAGCTCTGACTACAGGCAACATTTCTAATTTACCTGCTGTCATTTTTCAACCTTCTCCTGGTCCTCTAGTTTTCCTTTAAGGTCTGTAATTGAACCGGAATTTAAAATTCGAGCAAACATAGTCATAACCACCAAAACCTCATAAACACACACACACACACACACACACACACACACTGCCCAGGCTAGAACACTTATGTGCTGATGTAAGAGGCGGAGCTTTCAGCCATCATGATTGATAGGTACAGAAGCCTGTGAGTTCAAAACACATGAACAAACCAGAAACACGGCAACATTTGGTCAAAACAGAAAGGGGCGGGTCTTATTATTATTATTATTATTATTATTATTATTATTATTATTATTATTATTATTCAAGATTCAAAGAACTTTATTAATCCCAGGGTGAAATTGCTTTGTCATGTTACAGTTGCTCTAATAAAAATGGAAGAGAGAAAGAAAGAAATATATACTTTATACAAGGAGAAGAAAAAAACAAGTAAAAATAAACCATAAAATAGAATAAATAAATACAAATACTGTATAAATACTGTACAAATAATTATTATTATATTATATAGTTGTGTTTAGTTTTAGCAAGTTTTTGCTGTTATTTTTAACTTTGTTGTGTTTGTTTTTCTTTTTTGGGTTTGTTGTCTTAGTTGATTTTTTTTTATTTTGCTAATTTTTTTTTTTGCTATTGTGTTTTATGTTTGTTGAGTCCGGCTTTGCTGTTTTTTATTCCTTTTTGGGTTGTTTGGTTTTGCTGTGTTTTAGATGTCTCGTGTTTGTTTTTGCTGTTTGTCTTTTTTGGGTTTGTTGTCTTGTGTTTTTTTGCTATCGTTTTTAGTTTTATTGTGTCTGGAACTGCTGTTTTTTTTATTTATTTTGGGGTTGTTTGTTTTTGCTGTCTTTTAGATATCTTATGTTTTGGTTTTGCTCTTTTCCTTTTCGTTGTGTTTGATGTTATGCTTTAGTTTTGGTTTTAGTTGTGTTGTTTTTGTTTTTGTTGTTGCACTTTTCTTTATTTACTGTTGTGTTGGTGTTTGTTATGGTGATGTTTGCTTATAGGACACTGTAGATAGGCAGGTAGAGAAGCCTCCTGGTCCTGATTGATTGGAATCTGGCCGTCTGTATGGTTTTTGTCTCTCATTAACAGATCCCGGGGAGCCAAAGACACTGGAGATTTTCCTCTAATGAGCTCCTAATAAGCACAAGAAACTGCAAGTTTTTGGCCTGCAGTAATGGCAATGGGCAACTTAATCAAAGCTGGGGTGCCAATACTTTATTCTTAGTGGGAAAATAGAGATGATGAGTGGTTGTCTGTTGGCTAAATCTCAAATTCAGCATTATTATGCATAGATCTTTTAATGACTGTAGTCCGATAGGGAAAAAAACTCTTTTATAAAAAGAGGTTTTCTGATCCTGCCATTACTTCTTCTTTTTCAGATTGAAAAGAACGACCTTGAAGACATTTGGAGGATCTTTACAAAGAACATCAGCATCTGCATGATAAACGTGGACGACCATTTTTCCACATCAAAGCTGGATATTACTGCAAGCTGGAGATCTTCTTCCTGATCTACCTGCCTGATGGTGCACTCATAAACCAAAGCATTAACATAAAACAATTAATAGTTTAAGGATTCGTTCTGCAGCACGCTCTTGATTGCTGTGCATGAGACGAGTGAAGCACTTGAACAGATGTGAAGGGAGAAAACTAGGACGCATCTCATTTCTGTTGAAGGAGAAGAGGACTGTGCAGGATGACAGTGCAGGATGGCAGAGGAGAAAAGCGTTTCTGTCTGTTCTGATCTTCAGACGGGGTTTTGAACCGCTCTACGCTTTGACGCTGTCTCACTCGTCCCACTCCAGGACTGCAGCGATTACTTCACTGCTTTCAACATGGAGTCCAGAGACAGTGGAGAAGGACTGTCCACTGCAGCAGTAGTGGCTATAGTGTGTAATGTCCTGGTGGCTGTTCTCCTTCTGGTTCTCTTCCTCATCCTGTACAAGGCCTGCAAAGTGCCTTCAAGTCAGGAGAGGGTCCCAGTGCTAGCACCAGGGAACACTCAGCAGAAGCATGAGCAGAAGTATCTCCTCACCACCTGAGAGTTAGCATGAAACCAGGAATGGGCGAGGTTTGGAGGAGACGGACACTCCACAGAGACCAGAGTGTCCACTTAGTACCATGACATAGAAGCTAAAACTAACAGCAGCCACCATTCAATTCACTTCTGTAGTATATAACAATCGTCAGAACACATATGTATCCTCGCAAGCTTTTCTACGCTTAGAGAAGTAGAGATATGTTTCTTTACCGCCGCTCGAAGCCTGTGTAGTCGGGGTTCCTACGTAAGACCATGCGGCGTCAGCATAGGCTGCTTGCCATGGTCTCTGATGTCTGAGCTCTTTGATTCATTAGCACTCTGCTGTGAGTGGTTTATATAAAGGTAAAGAGACACTTATGGTCCTCTTCACCACAGTCCAGTCATGCCTGCCAGAGTTGCACTCAACCCACACACTCTGCTTGGCCAGTGGACCAACTACCAATCAATACTGTGCTAATAATGCCGCATACATCTGGGTCTTGAGTAGGTGCTCCCCTGTAGTGCTTACAAGTGTGTGACTGATGCATTTTAATATCAAACAAGAGTTGTTGGGACTTTTTTTCTTTTCCTCACACTCATTGCTTGCTTATTTAAAGGGCCTGAGGAACCAATAAACAAATATCTTCTCATCCCATTTGCATATGATCTGGAGGTAATGAACCAGTGGCTTAGGCATGATGAATCGTTTTAATAAACATATCAGCACTCTAAGAAGGCAGAATCCTGTCTTTAATATGGGTGACGGGCTGGATGAAGGTGAATGGAATCAGACTGAACACAGAAGGAAGGCAAGTAGTTTTATAGAAAATATATATGAATAGATATTATTACAGTTCTTAATTTTGATTGATCAGAATGTGTTGTGTTTCAGTGACAGAAGTTATCATTGAGGAAACGTTTATTTAACTTTTTAAGCTGAAGTTTTCCATCACAGAAAAGGTTTAAGCACAGAGAGCTTCACAGTTTCTTGACAACATGACAAGTGACTTTAACTTCGAAATAGAGAAAAAGAGGTCTGTAAGAGGAAGGACGGATCATAGCTGCTGTAATTTAAGTGATAACAGGAACAGTTCACAACATAAACATATAAAATTATTGGTTGTGGTATCAGATGAAAAATGAATGCTGTTAGTGGAAAATAATCAACTGTGGGCTTTGTGTCACGCTGCATCAGTCTACCCTGTTACTGATTATTTTCCTATATCAACATGTCCTGTTGTGTTTTATTCATTACAGATTTATATAGTCACAAGCCAGATAGAAGACAGTGTGTCATAAAACTGTAAGAATGGACTGCTGTGATGTTAAAGAGCACTTGAGGTGTGGTGTTAGTAGGTTACTTCTTTACAGGACTGTCAGTATCCCTCAGTAGACTCAGCAGCTTCTCCAGCTTTTCTATCTCCACTTCTGGCCCCTTCGGCACCTCCTGTCCCTTCTTCTCCTAGAAAGAGAAGCGAAAAGAAAGAGAAACGAGTCGGCTGTATTAAATGAATCAGCTTGTGTAATATTGTAAATAACAAATGCCAAGCCTGACTGTTTAAATGTTTGTTCTCATCTCAAGCTGGGAAGTCAAAAAGAAAGACAGCGTTTCCTCTTGTTTCATGCCACAGTGCACACAACGCCGAGCCAGACACGGCTGACAGGCGAGCTTCTGCTTTGGGCTGACAATTATTTAGACACATCATTTCCTCAGGAGAAGGGCGCTGAATGGGCCGTGCTCCCTATCAAAGATCATCGCTATGGTTACTGACCTCGCAGACGCTCTAATGAACCTAACAAGACGCCCCGAGGAGCGGTTCAGTGGAAAACTGCAAATAGATCCCCGTTTTATTCTCGGAGTCATTAAACCCTGCGCTAACTGCTGACTGCTGGGGAAAACGAGGTCAGTGTAAACTACGCCGTTACATAATCTTCCTCTAGATCATTCATTCTCATTCATTATATGGAAGATCATTTTTAATGAAGTAGCAGCGCCTCGTTCAGTCAATAGTTACACGAAAGAAGCACGGTATTGGGCTGTTATAAATAACTCTATAAAAATATGCCAGAGAAACTAATGTGGCGAAATCCACCGAGGCTTCCGCGCTGATGCAGAAAGATCCTTTCAAAGGCTTTTTATAAAAGTAGCTCAAGGTGATGGGTATTCATAGAAACTGTTACCTTCTAACTCCTGAGTGCGGTGATGGAAAATAAGGGTAGAGAGAGCCATGGAAAGAGACTACTAACATGAGACCTTTTGTAAATTTAGCATAATAAGGTTCTGCTGGGTGAAGAGCTATGTTGAGATCTGAAATTCCAGCTGGGAAATCTCTAAAGTGATGAAATGTCCGTTCAACAAGTTCCTTAAAATTCTCTGTATTAAAATTCTGCAACAATTTAAAAACTGTTTTGCTGCAGCTCTTGACCCCAGATTTTTCACATTAATAATGACATCCTGGTGAGCCTATGATACTTAACTTAAGCTGATTTTTTAGAATAACACCATTTTAGTGAATTGGTACATTTTGGGTTCGAGGTCATCGGATGGAAATTGTATCCTTATGACCTGACAGATCAGTGCGTGAACACAGGAAATGTGCTTCTTATCAAATAAATGCAAAACCTCAGGATAGATCATTCGATAGCTACAGAAGAAACTCTGGCTTGTGTTTTATTCATGGAACGCTACGTTCTGATCCAGTTGATACCAAAACACACTTTGTCTAAGACAAAAAGCAACACCACTGCACCTGACTGTACGAGACAGGTTTGCTATATTAAACTTTAAATGAAAGCCTGCGGGAAGAGCGAGCACACGGGTAATAGAGAGAACCTGCTTTCGGAAAATATGTTTTGTTTTCTTCCAACTAATCAGGTCACAGGTTTGGGGGCATGTTGATGTGGAAAAACAGATATGGACATCCAGAACAGAACATATACCTCAAAGAAAAAAACGTATTGCTAATATTCCCACACTGCAATATAACTATCACGTACTTATTTTCGAAACAGAATGTGACGTCTCGCCTTAACTCCGTCTGCACGCAATCAAGCCATATAAGTCTCTGATTTCAAATCTACAGCGACGACAAAAACCCTCCTCATGTCTGTTCAGTCTAATCTAGATCGCAAGCTAGGACTGGTAAGAGCATTATTAGGCTTTTTTTTTTTTTCATTATTATCAGCAGCAAAGTCACTCCAGACAGCTTTCATGGGGGAAAGAAAAGACTAGTTTCAAAGCCCCTTAACAACACTGAATGAGCTTCATCAGATTATTACATCAAGGTAAATTAGAAAAAGTGGTCGAGAAGCGTGTTGTAGCTGACTCACTGGCTTGGATGAATTTACACTTTTGAAAGTCGCATGTTCAAAACGAAAGCAGTCAATAGTTCCTGCTTGCTCAGAAAAGGCTGTTTAAAAAATCTTTTTATTTTTAGTTTCAGTGTCAGCTGGAGATTGCGAGATGACTGGACCTGAGCACTGAGTGAATCCGTCTGTGTCTTATTGATTTTACTGAATCATCACTGGTGATGTAGCGATATGTTTTTCTTGGGCACACTTCTTTCACTTCTCAGATACTTTTCTCGGAGTCCTTTTTTTAAAAAACAAATGTCAGGACGCTTATTTTGGATTTGAATGGCTCATTACTTTACCCTAATCTAGGGATATACAGTGTTCTGAAGCCTTTCGTGTTAATCGTAATAACTTTACATTCATCACGTTACTGATCAGCCATAACATTATGAGCACTGACAAGACAATGATGATCTCCTCGTCATGGCACCTGTTAGTGGGTGGGATATATTAGACAGCAAATGAACATTTTGTCCTCAAAGTTGATGTGTTAGAAGCAGGAAAAATGGGCAAGCGTAAGGATTTGAGCGAGTCTGACGAAGGGACAAATTGTGATGGCGGACAAATGACTGGATCAGAGCATCTCCAAAACTGCAGCTCTTGTGAGGTGTTCCTGGTCTGCAGTGGTCAGTATCTATCAAAAGTGGACCAAGGAAGGAACAGTGGTGAACCGGTGACAGGGTCATGGGCGATCAAGAGTCATTGATGCACGTGAGGAGAGAAGGCTGGCCCGTGTGATCCGATCCAACAGACGATCTACTGTTGCTCAGATTGCTGAAGAAGTTAATGCTGGTTCTGAAAGGTGTCAGAATACACAGTGTAGGACGGGTCAGGACCAACACAATATTAGGCAGGTGGTCATAATGTAATGCCTGGTCGGTGTAAGTCGTTTCTTACAAAAGTAATCCCAGCCAGTACAATCTTCACTGGTTTTAAGACGTGTGTTACTGCAATGCTGCTCAGTGAAAACAGCAGCATCCTTAGTGCTAATGTTGTGATTGTGCCAGTAAAACAGTTGTTTCCTCCACTGATTCACTCGCAGTATTAAAATCTTATTTTATTATTGCTCATGTAAATAACCGGAGGTGACACCTCGAGCGTCTGACGTCACCAGGCCTCGGTGATCCACTGATCCATCTCCTTCTGTATAATTATACTCTCATTAGGAAGAGGAGTGCTTTCTCTGCCACTGCTGTAAACATATTAGCCATAAAGACGTTATTTTACAAATGATAGACGAATATCCCTCAGGTGTCTATGCATCATCTTTTGCCCAATATGCAAAAGGTAATAATCTGGCTGATGAAGCTGCCAAATGAGCTGCTAGCATTTCCACTTCTGCTGATGAAGCTCCCCGTTTTTCAAGGACGATCTCCTTCCCGTTGATTAAATTCTCCATTATTATTCTGCACAAACTCCAAGCTCTGTAGAAAACTGTAAATGGTTAGGAGCCATTCAGGATTCTGATGGGAATCGTTCCCAGCGTCTGCTGCGCTGAATTAAATTGATTTTTACATCAGACTGGTCATCTGGGACCGTTCGGATCCAGTCATCTGATTTCTCATTTTATGCTTGTGGCCTAGCAGAGAGATGCTGTACAAGCATTCATTTTAAATACAAGTTGCCCTCAGGCTCATGGACACATATTCAGATTGATTTTAAAGAACCAGGGTTATCAGGGTCATGTTTTTTTCTGTTAAATTGGGCTAGTTTCGGAGGACGACAGGTGCAAAAGGAACTCCAAATAATAGTCTGCAGCTGCCACGATCTTGTTAGAAAGCAAATGACATCGATTCAGTTCCTGCAAACATTGGCTTTGGCAAAGTGTTCATGCAGACAGTGTATCTGTGATGTTACAGGTCCATTTCTGTTGCAGTGGAAACGATACAGATGTTGCAGTGATTCCAGCTGGAATGATTCTAGTGTAGATTATCTAACTATTTGTCACAATAAGAGCATGAAAGGGAGGGAAGTGGAGCAGTAAGACTGCAGGGTGAAGAGATGAAGAAGGTACAGGAGTACTTGGGGTCAACAGTCCAGAGTAATGGAGAGTGTGGGAAAGATGTAAAGAAGCGAGTGCAGGCAGGTTGGAATAGGTGGAGAAAGGTGTCGGGAGTTCTGTGTGATGGAAAAATATCAGCGAGAAGACAGCGGTGAGACCGGCCATGCTGTATGGTTTAGAGGCAGTGTCACTGAGGAAGAGACAGGAGTCAGAGCTGGAGGTAGCAGAGCTGAAGATGTTGAGGTTCTCTTTGGGAGTGACACGGTTGGACAGATTTAGGAACGAGTACATCAGAGGGACAGCTCATGTTGGACATTCGGGGGACAAAGTTAGGGAGGTCAGATTAAGATGGTTTGGACATGTTCAGAGGAGGGAGAGTGAGTATACTGGTAGGAGAATGTTGGACATGGAGTGGCCAGGCAGGAGGCAAAGAGGAAGGCCAAAGAGGAGGTATATGGATGTAATAAATGAGGATATGAAGCTAGTGGGTGTAAGTGTTGAGGATGCAGAAGATAGGGATAGGTGGAGAGACATGATTCGCTGTGGCGACCCCTGAAGGGAAAAGCAGAAAGACAAAGAACAAGAAGATTTCCTCAGTTTGGAAAAAATAGACTAAAGCATTGTAAATATTGGGAAAGAGAAAGCATACAAGGTGATAATTCTACCATGTAATGCAAATTATTTAAACCAATACTGTGTGTAAAATTCTGGTGATGTATACCTGGCAACCTTGCATGACAGAGGCAGAACATCTTTTCAGGTTTACTCGAGTTTGAGTGCTTCCATAGACAAGACTTGATCACTTTCTGATAATAAGCGTGGCTCAGGGGAGGAAAACTATCATTTCTATAAACTATAAAAATCATTATCTATCCCACTGGGTAAGTACAAGCACTCATGTGCTGCCTGACCAGGATAAAAAGTTTTGCCTAACATACGGTAAGCTAGTTAGCATTAATCCAGAGAAGTAGCATCAGGAAAAACATGTTTCCTGACTTCCTCAACTTTCATTTTATTCTAGATTTATGAATCTCTTCATAAGAGACTTCTAAGCTCCTTCCATCTTTATGCCCCTGCTCTAGCAGAACAATTCTGAACGATATATACAGTATAGTAAAGCAGAAATCCTAACACTTTATTTGCTTTGATTCCTGATCATCATGTCCTTGATACCTGGACTGTTTATCTTCATGTTAGCTGTAATGAGGTATTACTCCTCACTTCTATTCTATAAAATAAGAACCTGCTGACTAATATGCTTCTCATATATATATATATATATATATATATATATATATATATATATACGTAGCTGTGTATACTCTACATTGCCCTGTAAGTATTGTTCATTTCTTTTGATCGGATGAAATATGGCACTGCAGACTGAAAATAATGCAGACTCTAGTTTGTAATACTTGCAGTGGAAGCCAAAGGTTGTAAATCAAAAATCTAACAAAAAAAAAGGAGACAGAAATAGCAAAGTTTCATGAAGAACTTTTGCTAAAATCCCTGGTCTGTTTCTTCTGTGGAAAATCTCAATGAATATTTCACACACTCCTTAATTGCTGTCATGTTCAGCGTGCGTTCGGAAAGTACTTAATGGCTTTTAAAAGCAGGCAAGACTTGAGATGCCTGGCAGACGAAACCCGAGTCCAAAATCAAAATCAGTTTTGCAATAAGATAGATGGCTGCAGCACTGTGTGGTCACTTGAGCAGAGAAAGACCAATCCACAGATAATAGCCTGCTGACATCATCAAATTGAGAGAATGGCAAATTGCAGTTAATTCAATGCTTTATGCTGTGATTTATACCCCCAAGTGCTGAAAAATTCTTGTCATGAGGTGTTGATTAATTTCCTATAACAGCAGCTCTGACAACAGTGCCGGCTCCTCACCAGGCAGATCAGACGCTTCTATAAATACGCTTGTTCTAATACAATTGCACAGTATAGACGCTTCACATACGCGGATTTCAAAAGATGTTTAATTGTTGATATAATACGACATTTTGAAAGGAGACTCCAGTGTAACAGAGCTAAAGAGCTGTAGGTTTCCTGAGAGAAGAGAAAATGTGAGGCTTTTTAATGTAATGACGGCTTATTTAAAGCAGCTATAATGACTCACAAAATAAAAATAGTCTAATCATAAATGCCCTTTCTGCATACTAATGAAGTCTGCAGCAGAGTGACTACAGATATGACTCTTTATATAGGAGCAGAAATCACAGAATAATCCACTTATACCAAAAGATTCCTAAATCTCCAATCCTAATCATTTAATTAGTAATTAATGATATTAGAAAAACTTATTGATGATACAAACAATACAGTTTAGTTATATATAGTTATTCATAGCTTCATTCGAACATGAATTTTGTTTTTTACTTCTATTTTAACTTCTCGTCACATACAGCACTCTGCATAAGGCTTAGGTAGATGGAGAGAAATGCTGTAAAGTGTAAAAATACAGAAATTGAATTTTTAGAGACAGAATTTATATAAAGAGGAGTGAACAGGAGCAAAGTAAACAAAAGGTCAGCTGTCTCAGGCACAATGTGTGCAGTTGCAATTGTTTTTCATTCTTATTATAATATTTTATGATAAGATCTATAGGATTGAGGATAAACATGTAATACTATAATCAAGATTTGATTGAGATCTTTTTAAAAGCAGGAGCTGGAATGATAGGATTCATGTAGAGCTGGATGGAGGATGGAGGATGTCCCTGCCCCTGCGGTACTGTGACCTAACACTGCCCACTGCTCCATGTCGAGTCTGCTCTTTCTGTCACTGTTATAGACTCTGAGCTCCTCTCTGGCCCACACCGGGACCACATTGATCTACTACACACAATCATATGCACACCCCGACTGGGGTAACACGCCAGCTTGGGAAACATAAAGGTCAGGCTTGATCGAATTTGTTTTGTTTTTTTTTTACTTTCTTAGCAGCTATGAGAGCATTGTTTGTATTCATACAGCGATCCATATAAAAGTCTTTCATTAATCCATCTTTTCAGGGTAGAAAACACAATGCAGAATTAAGATGTGTTATTATAAAACTGTAATACATCAGAGCTAATAAAATGGTACAGCTGGTGAACTCTCTAGTCTGATTCATTTCCTGTATCAGCAGCTCTGGGTGTAATTCAAATCGCAGGTTTATATTAATGTGTTCCTTCTAATACATTATTGTTTCTAGAGTAACAGCTCATTCACGGGATCCTGAAATCAAATGTTATTTAACGAAGAAACTGATAAGGTAATGTTTTCTATTAAGAGATGTTTATGGAGGGAGTCTTCAGTGTTTCAGTCTCCAGGTTTTCTGGAGGTTTTCTTTAGGGCTTTGTCATTCCCTGGTAACATCCTAAGTGTTGAGGAGACAGGCTAAGAGAGAGGCTGGTGAGAGAAGGAGAGTTTCCATCTGTTATAATTGGAACTAACTTGTTTTGGGGAACGAAAAATGAAAAAGTGTACTATTAATTGTGAAGTTGCTGTGGTATAAGGGGAATAAAACACTTCATGATGTACAGTTATAGGAAAGTAATCTACTCTGGGAACTAATCAACAGTAACTCTGGGGGATGCGGCAGCTTATAGATAGATAGATAGATAGATAGATAGATAGATAGATAGATAGATAGATAGATAGATAGATAGATAGATAGATAGATAGATAGATAGATAGATAGATAGATAGATAGATAGATAGATAGATAGATAGATAGATTCTTGTGTTACAGCAGGTTCAGGTGTTGGACTACTGATTGGAAGGTTGTGAGCTTGAATCCCAGGCCCACTGCTTGGCCCCTGAGCAAGGCCCTTAACCCTCAATTGCTCAGTGGTATATAAAATAAGATAAAATGTAAGTAGCTCTGGATAAAGTTGTCTGCCAAATGCCTATTGATTATTTTCCTATAACCGCATGCCTCACTGTCCTTACACAATACCTTTAACTGCTATTTCAGTGAATTGTGCAGTGTGTATAGAACAGCAGTTCCTAACCATGGTGCAGTGTTGGCCTGTGACATTTACCACCACAGCTGCTGTAATTTGTTCAAACGTTTCAAAGGTGACGCGGAGCATTAGTGACCACACAGATTTGTATTTTTTCAAATAACAAAAGAAAAACACTTTGCACATTTATTCAGTTTGGCGAACACCCAGATGGCAGCTCGTCTCTGCAGCATATTGAGTGTGGACGGGAATATGAGAGAGAGAGAGAGCGAGAGAGAGAGAGAGAGAGAGAGGAAGCTCGGAGATGATCATTATCTGCAGGGAGTAGCTCAGTCGATGTGACACTGTTATTTATCCTGCTCAGTGCAGGCTTAGGTCTTACTCATGATCACTGATTCATTCCAGATGGAAAAAAAAAAACCCTTAAAAACCCACAATCACTCGCATGAATAATGCAAATAAATGCATGAATACTAAGTAGCTTGATGTAGGACAGGACGCTTGTTAATCGGGATTAAAATAGAAAATCCACCATGATTATGGCTGAATATGAACGATGGAGAGGAGAAAATAAGCAAGAGATGACCGTCCGCTCAGAAAAGCAGTTCGGTGAGCACAGGAAGCGCTTCCATATGGAACAGAGCAGAATGTTAAAACATTTAATACCACAGCGCTGCTGAATTCTCATATCTGCCTGTTCAGAAGGTTTCATTCATTTTCTCTAACAGCAGATCTGACAATAGTGCAGCTGCTATATTAATCTGGTTGTTCTGATATGTTATGGTTTCTTATATGGGTTATAGTAAATAAAATAAAAAATGAGTTGTTTTATTAGATGATGTGATGAAAAGATTTTTGTTAAAGGTTGATGGAAGGAGTCTCCAGTGTCAGCAATTTGTCAGAGTCAATACTTTTTCTTTCCTGTCTTTCACGGCTGTCTAAAGCATGACAAAACGTATAGATGTTATATTATAAACAGTAACAGGAGCTAACTTGTTTCATGGATGTTTTACACCGTTAGCCGTAGCTATACATGGATAAAATGTATGACGTGTTGTATTTCAATGCATAAAGGAATAAAACGTGTGCAAAATAAGAGTTAGTGCTCATGCTTCAAGCTTGTTAAGCAGCCTTGTGAGGGGACTGGGAAGAAGTTCGAGCAAATTCAGTGGCTGGCTTTATGTGTCTAAGTGGAAGCCTGCTCGCCCTCATCGTCTCAGATTGATGGGCAACATAAAAGGACAAGATAGTGGGCGGAAACTGGCAAAAACTATGCTGGAGAAATGAAATGAAGATCCAGAAGAAAAACTGAGAAGCATGGACGACCAGGTTAAAGGGGTATAGGATGATAAAATGAATTCCTGCTAGCCTAATTGGGCCGTGGTGATATACTTTAACTTTTAATTATTTTTCTGCTCTATGAAAATCAATAACAAATGTGAAATTTCCCCCAGCAGGAGTGGCTCATGTACGATGAATATGTTCCTCAGTTATTAAAGCCTATGTGAGGTACAAAATCGAATCTTGACTCGGCTTAATGATATTGAAACTACAGCTAAGTGAAGATGGATATCAAACCAGGAAGCTATTAATATCTGACACAAAAACAACAGGAGTTAGAGCCTGAGGCTATCACCCAGGCGCTCCTATGGGCATTTTGGGTACGATTTTGTTTGTTTGTTTTTACCTTTGGCTTCTTGCGGAGATTGGGTGAGAGCTTCAGGCTGGTGACGTAGCCTCGGTCATCTCCCACAATAATGATGGGGTACACTGGGTTAAACTCAATGTGAGTTAGCTTGGTCTTCTTAGACACCACAGACTGCTGGCAAATGGCTTCATATTTGTTGATGCTCAGGTCAAACACATGCACCTGTGGAGATAGAAGAGGATTAGAGTAGTTTAACTCAAGACAAAGGGAACAAATTAAAAGGAAAACCCTGACTCATTTTGGAAAAACGATGGCCGGAGGTAAATACCTAGATAACTTAGCATAGTGAGCACATTTTTTTAGGAGTCATTTTTCTGAAACATTTTCCTGGTTTGGATTTTTGTGTCGCCTTACTTTAAAAGCTCACTGCAAAAGTGCTCAGTGCAGAATACTGACCACCATAAGAAGTGTGGGAGTGGTGTCTTCCAGGATAACCCCACGCCAATCTACAGGGCATGATGGCTCACTGAATATTTTCAATTAGGATAGAAATTATGCAAATTATATGACATGGCTTTCATAGTCACCAGAACTCAACTGAACTGCGATGAGAGATTCTGGACCAGCGTGATGAGGTTGAGGAAAAGTCAGAGTTAGTATTCACAGACCATGCTGACAGTGCTGGCATCTGGAGGTTTATTTTAGGTTATTTTATTTTATATTTTTTAGTTTTTTTTTTCTTCTTCTTTCCAATGGCATTAGACATGGTGGATGGATGGAAGTTGAAGACCCTTTGGCCATGTTCATTTTGAGTTTCTATGGATGGATAGATGGATGAATGGATGGATGTTTAGTAGGATGAATAAATGAATGTGATTAAGAAAGGACAGATAAATGGATTGATGGAAAGCAGGGAAGCTGGATAGAAGAAAAGATGGATAGATGGATGGATGGATGGATGGATGGATGTATGGATAGATGGCTAAATGGATAGATGGAAAGATGTCTGAATAAATTGGCTGGATGGATGGATGGATGGATGGGTGGGTGGATGGATGGATGGATGGCTGAATAGATCGATAGACGGATGAATAGGTGAAAAGACGGATGAATAGATGGTTGAATGGATAGACCGATGGAGGGATGGATGGAGGGATGGATGGATGGATGGGTGGGTGGGTGTATGGATGGCTGAATGGATGGATGGACAGGTGGACAGACGGATGGACGGACGGATGGATGTACAGGCGAATGGATGGATGGATGGATGGAAGGAAGGAAGGAAGGACAACTCTTAGGTCACACACACTTTGGGTATATTTTATCTCTATAACAAATATAGATGTAATTCCTGCATAGTACAAATTTTTCAAAGAGACACTTTTTCCAGCTCCAACATTGCAAGTAAATTATGTAGGCAATTAACTGTGCAGCTCTAATTAGCTGGACCAGCAATTCAGCAAGGTCGTTACACACAAGTCCACACAAGGTCAAACACCTACAGTGTTTTTTCTCTTATCTGACTGAACGATTTCAGTCCATATGTGCACTCTTATTTAACAGAGAAGTTTAATCGATTGCACAAAATGAGGTAGAATGCTGACCTCTGCAGTTTGACACCACTGCATTAGAGTAAGCAGTAAACTTAAGCTCACAAACAAATAATGCATTCTGTCCCGTGTCAATAGAAGCTCATAAAAATACACACAAACACACACACACCCCTCATATCCTATGTGCGACACTGCAGCCAGAACTAACAGTCAGTACAGACACTAGATAGGAAATACTGTATATATAGAAAGATATGAAGGTTGCCATTGACAGTTTGAACATCTCCTTCTGGGAAGCAGTGAATAAAGAGGCAGAATGAGAGAAAGAACTAGATATGGGATTAGAAGTGAGAAAAATGCACCTAATAATGGTGCTGATCTTTTTTTTTCATGGCCATTAGACCACCCACCTCAGCAAGACAGCCAGTGAAAGTCTGGGGTACAGAGGCTGAGAGATTGCAGAAGTGCCCGTGGTAAAGTGTTAGTCAAGCAGCATGGCTCATAGTTAGTCACAGAGCATTACCAAATGCCCTTCTCTATTCTAAGCAGCTGAGGCAGGGGCGCAAAAACACAAAAATACACACGTAAGGGCTGGAGAAGCCATCTGTAACTGTAGGAGGACCACTGAAAGCACATACTGACCAACAGCATGGCTCCGTGGCAGAGTCGTGTAGCAGCTGAGGTTCCTCTATGGAGCTCTGAGTGTATAAAATAACCGTCGTACATAACAGCTTCCTACAACAACGGTCACTTTCAGCCTGATGTGAGTACAGAAGCTGTGAAGGTGTTAGTAATGATTCGGTCTGTGTGCTCTACTTGAGATGAATATTGTTGTAAATTGTTCTAGCCTCCAGGAGAGGAGCAGAATTCTGGAGAGACGCCAGGCTTACTGAGACTCTGGCACTTACTACTTATTTCCACACGGTGACTTGCATGCTCACGCTGGCACACGATCCGACTGGCACTAAGCAAGACCCTAAAGCCAGGAACAGCTCCGTGATACACCACGCAACTCCAATCTAACAGAATGAAGCTTGGATTAACTAAAGCCAACTGGCACTGCTGGAAACGGGCGAAAACAAGAAACGCTCACAGATGCACCATACAAAATGTCCTTCTTTAGTGCAGTATCCCAAGAGCACAGAATGCATTCATATAATGTCACCTCTCTCAGACCGAACATCTATGCTGCACGATATGGCCAAAAGTATGCGGACACCTGACCATAACACCGCTATGTGCTTGTGCATCAATATTATGTAAATGGTCATGGCAGTAGTTTGTGCTCAGGGTTTTTTGCAGACCATTTCAACGTTAGCAAGCCATGTCCATCATGCTGGAACATGTTAAATTCTAGTAATCAACATTCGAGATAACTGTATGCTTCCTAATTCATGGCAAAGACCCACATTTGGATGTGTGTGTAGTCAGATGCACACCATTGGTTATATAATGCAGCTGAAACAGGATGACCTGCCAATCACACTAGCAAGGCAGTAAACTGGTTTGGTTCAGAGTTTCAGGAGTTTATCAAATCAAGAGAGGCAGGATTACTCTTTAAAGGAAGGTTTTATTTGGTTAAAGTTGTCTTCAGCTGAAAAGTAAAGCTGTCTAAACATTTCCATTATCGTGCCCTTCTAGAAAAATTTGAAATTCTGCCATTTAATCCACAAGCTTGGCTAGCTTCACCGTTTATAAATAATCCTTTTTCAAGGACAAAATAATTCGGCAATAATAGTGCGCTGAATTATTTTTAATGATTCATCCTCTGCAGTAAAAATGACAGAAAGTTATTGCATTAATAAGATAAACAATTGTATTTAATTAGAAAGAGTTTCCATTGTCTATTGTCTCAGGAACAAGCTGGCATTATTTTTCTTTTTAACTTCATCAGGAAAGTGAAGGAACAGCTGTTCATAGCTGCTAGCATGTCACAAGAACTAACTTGTTTTGCGAGACGTTCCACAGCATATGGATAAAAGTAGGAGGTGTCATTCTTTAATAAATAAATAAAAATGTTAACGTTGGAAAACACTTGCTGCTAATAATCATCACCTAGTCTTTATTATCTTTTATATTATATTATTTTATTATTTTCTTTTCATAGTAAATGTCTAGAAAAAAACTTGAAATGATTTTCACAGCTACGACACAAAAAGTACAGTTTTTCTCTAGACAGCTAACTCAAGACCCGTGTCATCCAGGCATCTGTTCCATCTTGTGTGTCTCAGATATCCATTACCCAAGAGGCCCAGCACTGATATTAGTAAATAATACAGTAGCAGGAACATTTTGTTTACTGACATCTCAGGCTTGACCCTGCACGTAGGTGAGCAACTTGTCACCTTCTATTGTGTATATATACGGTGGAGCTGAAGGAACAGGACATGTCTTCAGCATCTGTTCTGAGGCTAATAGTTAATGTCAGGCAGGTTAATGGCTGTCCCTGTACACTAACACAAACAGACATGGGTGACGGAGTGTGTGTGAGTGTGTGTGTGTGTGTGTGCAGGTGATCGTGCAGCATTGTGAAACACCGGGAGTGGAATCTCATCATGTAGCTGCTATGCTGTTTCATTAACACCTATTACACTCCTTAAAAGTGTGTGTGTGTGTGTGTGTGTGTGTGATTTTTGGTTGAGTCGTTTAAAATGTCTTTGTAAATGATGAGAGCATCACAAGCACTTACTCGAAACTTTACGCATGATTTTATTAGCATGACCTTGGCATTACGTTTACTGCCAAATACTTCAGGCAAAAGCTCGACAGGGAGCAGAGAAAATATAAACAAAAAATATTACAAGTAAACACTTATAAAAGTGGTAATAACAAGGTATGATGCAAGAAAGATAATACTATAGCAATTTCTGATCTTTCAAGTACATACGAGTAAAAAACAGGGATGGAAAATAATTAGATCATTATATTATATTATATTATATTATATTATATTATATTATATTATATTATATTATATTATATTATATTATATTATATTATATTATATTATATTATATTATATTATATTATTATTTTAATTCCATCATTATAATTATTATATATTATATTATTATTGATTACATGTGAAAAAGTCGCTAATAATATATTTTTATTATTCTCATTTATTATTTTGTTTTATTTATTTATTTTAATTGTATGTATATATTTTATTTTAATTAATTTAATAAACCATCAACATATTCTTCACATCTGCTCATAATATTTTTTCCTGTAATTATAATAATGGCATGTAACCATTTAACAGACAACAGTTTGCACTTTTATATTAAGAACGGACAATAACCCTTGTTGTTTTCATAACAGCTAAAGATGTTATGGATTAAAATTACTACTGAGATGTATAAAGGTGGATATAGAATCGTGGCAGCATGATGGTCTGAACTGAAACTTCCTGTCTCTAGTATGTGTTTTTGCCATCGTCTCTTCTAACTGTTCCATCTCAGCTTACCTTTCCATCGATGGTGACGGCAGCGAACACGGTGGACGAGTGCGGTGACCAGGCCACGTCTCCCACGGCTGTGTTCAGGTCAAAGGTGAACATCGGGGTCCTGAGAAACAAAGCCTTTAATCTTACTGTGTCTTGGAATCTGTATTGTAGAGTGAAAAGCTTCTACGATTGTCTGCATTTAAACCTATCCCACAATTAGCAAGAATGAAATCCAGTTGCTTGTAATTGAGCAAGATTGTTAACAAGCAGGCCACAATTCTGACCAAACCCAGTGTTTCCCATAACACCATAGCAGTGTCACCTATACCATAACCATCAGCGATGCACCCTGACTGGGAATTCTTGAATGTAATTGTTCCAGTTTTAATTATACATACAGAGGTATTATTTTAGTTGTTTAAAAGTAGTTTCTGTACAGTGTGTAGTCTGATGTTTATTCTATTGTCCCAGCTAAACCACACACACACACACCAAATCATATTCCAGGTGGCTCGTGGTGCAGGGAGGTGTTGTCATGCTGAGCAGGCATTACGGAGACTACATCGTGTCCTCGCTCTCCCTCTTCGTCACACAGAATCTTTCACTCTTTCTCAAGACCACACTGACACTGTTCAAGCTTGCTATTAATATCTGTCTCAGATGATTGCAATCACATATGGACAGCAGTTCAGGCCTGGTCTAGAACATATCTCTGTTGACCGCATTCCCTACCAAAAGTGTATATTTTATGTGCTCATATTCATAAAGGGTCATATTCAGAGTTGAGTTATTATTCAGATGTCAGATATAATTCTAAGCACTATTCATACAGCTGCGTAGGATTGGTGCAAGGAGCAGTATTAAGTCCAGGGCCACTGTCTGACAGTTTGATTATATCTCACTGAAATTTATTTGAGGCTGTAAATACGCTCAGAGAAACTATGGAATGCCGCTTGAGTCATATATATTGTGGGATGTGGTAGCTTAGTGGTGATGGAGCTGGATTACTGCTCAGAAGGGTGTAAAATCCCAGATCCACCAAGCTGTCACTGCTGGGCCCTTGAGCAAGGCCCTTAACCATTAATTGCTCAGTTGTATAAAATGTAAGCCGCTCTGGATAAGGGTGTCTGCTAAATGCCATAAATATGAATATTAAATACATAAAAAGACACTATTTATTAAATAATACGAGGGAGGTAAAAAATAAGGCCACGTTTTTTAGAGGCAATTACAACTACGACTTTTTATTTAAGTTTTAATTTATTTATTTCTTTTATGTATGGCATCTTCTGTCTGGCTTCACAGAAAGTGTTTGTTTTTAAAGGCGGTGCTCTAGAAAATCTATTCATACTGAGAATCCTTTCATCACACTTTCATGCACTATTCTACACCTGTATGCTTTAATGATTTATAATCCCACACTCTGGTGTCATCCAGAAAAGGAATGTGTTCCCTTTCAAGTCTGGTTCCTCTCAAGGTTTCTTCCTCATGTTGTTTCAGTGATGTTTTTCTCACCACGGCTAACTCTGGCTTGCTCATTAGAGATCCAGATCCAGATTTCTCTAAAGCTGCCTATGTGACTATATCTAAAAATCCATCAGCGTAAACATAAAGGGAGAAATAAAAGTGAAAAGAAGTGAGACGAACAAAGCGGTTGCTACTTGTTCTAGTGGTTATGTGACTCTTCATGTTCGCATTACACCTTCAACGAAGAGTGGGTGAATTTATTACACTTAATGCAGCTCTAAGTGGCTCCCTATTTTGCAGGACAACACTTCCGGATTTCTCAAGCTGGTCAAAAATGCATGCCTACAAAAGGCTCCTTGAATTATTTAGGGTGATTGTTGTAGGTGAGACGGCAGAGAGATGACCTCTGCCTTCATCTTCCTTCTTTACTACACTAGAGCCCTCTGCTGGTGAACTTCGGGTTGCACCGGTAAACATGTCTTACAAACTACAGCGCGGAATAATGAGACTCCAGCACGCATAGTGCGCTTTGTCAAAATGACATTGTAATTATAATCATTACTCACCCAGGGGTCTCTCTTTGATAGACTGGGAATGGCTAACTGATTTGTCAAATCATTGTCTTGACATGTTAATTATGTTTATTTTAATAACAACTGTAGGAGTTAAATGTGTTTAATTTCCGCTTGCTATTTTTGTGGTAAAGATAATGGAGTTTGGAAGGTTTGTAGTGAGTGAGGCTATGAAATTATTCTTGACTTAGACTAGGAAGTATTTTAACTTTAATGACTGTATAGCACTTGGCCAGAACTATTACTATTTTATAACAGCAGCTCTAAAAGTAGTCACAGGTTTACAAAAGATGTACAACTGGTCATATGGCGAGACTTTATGTGAGGAATTGCTGTATTTAACGTTTATGGAAGGAGTCTCCAGTGTCAGCACTTTGTAATGGTCACATTCTTAACCAAGTCTTCAGTGCTTTAAGGTTTAACAAAACCTAGCAAAACATGATAAGCAGCATTTCTTTTTTAATTTATTAATTTTAGAGAGAGAAAAAACTCACTGATGTTCCATGCCAAGTCATTATTTAGCAAATACATGATATAGGTTGACCAAATTGCTGTGGTATAAGAGGAGTAAAACACTTCCAAGGGTTGTCATCGCACCACCATGCCATTTATTATTTTCCTACAAAAGCACGGCTTGTTATGGATTATTCCTTAAATAATGTAATTGTCTATTTGTTGTGATGCTCAGTAATATGCATGCATACATACGTGATAGTGTGATCCCATATCTTGACGGTCCAGTCCGAGCTACAAGAGATGAACACTTTTGGATGGAAGTGGTTCCACTTCACGGCATCAACAGACAGGCCGTGAGCGGCGTACGACTCCAGGAACTGGCTAGAGTAGGATTTGGAGCACTGCAAATGAACACATGGAACCAGGCTTAGATATCATCCGTTCGATCCAATTGACATTTTGGACTATGCTTAGAGTCGTAATCAGGGCTAGTTTAATGCTTCGGTCTGTCGGTTTGCTGCCTGTTAGAGAAGCAAAACTGAGAGGCATTAAGTTTTAGAGGTACAATGATAAATCCAGAAAGGAAGCAAAATTGCCTGTCGTTCTACAGAGAGAGAGAGAGAGAGAGCGACTAAACCCTGAGCGCCTGCCGTGTCTCTGAGATAGAAAGGATTAGACTGTTCCCGAAAGCTCTGCTCCGTGATATTCTCACCAAACAGATACGGCTCAGCTTGCTTTTTCAATTGCCTCGGATTTATCACCTCCATCTGAGGGGCAACACTAGAGCGCCTTAAGGATCCTTGCAAATACGTGACAATACTTTAAATCACAGACTTTACGTTTTGTGTGGGTGTAACCTGAGCAGTCGGCAACGTGTCACACAGAATATTAGCATTTCGGGCCTACATCAGAGGGGAATGATGGCACCGAATCCTCTCAGCATCAATAAAGTGAGGCGAATGTAGAAATCTTTTATGATTGTGTGACTTCTTTGCCAGGCACTAGGGACTTGATTCTCATATCTGCAGGAATGTGTGCATATTTCCGAAGTATTTAACCCATTTCAGTTTTGACTCATGTGTGTATGCGTGAGTTAGATTTTGATCTAAACAGTAAACTGAATATTATACTATGATGTATGATGCAAAAGAAACTGAGTATTCGTGTCTCTGTATCTAAATGTATATTTCATTTGAACAAAAAAAATTTATTTCCTAATTATAGCTAGTAAAAAAATGTATAAAAGTTGTCATAATTTTAAAAATGCAAAAAAAATAAAATAAATATATAAATAATAAAAAAAATTGATTGTCCTTAACTGCATTAATATAGTACATGATTATTTTATACCATAAAATACAATATTATATTTATATAATAATTATATAAAATATTATTAAATTAAATTAATAGTATTTAAAAAATATTTTATATAAATTCAAAGATATATTTAGTAGTATATTTAAAAATGTTCTACTTTTATTTGGATTTTCTTTATTTAAAATTTTTGATTTCTTTTGGAATTCTTCTGAAATAAAAAAATTGTTAGCATGTAATAATCTGTTCATAAGTTCAAACCCGAGCGCTCCTTTAACGATAAACTACAGAGACAACTGTGTGTAACTGACCTTGTGTATTTTGCCGTCTTCAGTGCCAACGAGGAAAAGGTAGTCGATCTGTTTATGGAAATCAAAAGCGGTTCCGCATGCTGCAACGGAAAAGAAGATGACCCTGAGGAGCATCAGGATGTTGTGCAGGGACAATAGATTGCAAAATCAATGTGGTCGGAACAAAACAACTGTCCGTGCAGGAGATTAAAGTGCTCGTGGCAGTTATGTGCACGCAGGATGCTAAATTATTAATGATGTAATAAGTTGATAATGGCTGATCATTACCCATGTCAAGAATCATGTCGTCATGTCCTTCAGAAACTGCCCCTTCCATAGAGAGTTTAATGATATCTGTGAACAGTAGCTCATTCTGGAGAAAGAAAATCGCTGTTAAATCACACAGAGCTCAAAAACATGAAAGTGACCTCAGTATTAAACACACCTTCACAAGAGTCCATGACACCACACGTCCATCTGAGGAGACTGAGAAGAAATTATGATTCTTGTCTATGTCATCGTTCTGCCACTTGACCTGGTAGGATATCACATGACATGACAGAATAAAATATTCATTCAGTACAAACAACACTATTAGCTTATTAACATACAGCTTTATCAATAATCACATGCTTGATCACTTAGTTATTTTTTCCTGTTATCGCTTACATTACACCGATCAGGCATAACATTATGAACACTGAGTGGTGACGTGAATAATCTCCACTGATGATCTCCTCATCATGGCACCTGTTAGTGGGTGGGATATATTAGGCAGCAAGTGAACATTTTGTCCTCAAAGTTGATGTGTTAGAAGCAGGAAAAATGGACAAGCGCAAATTGTGATGGCTAGACCACTGGATCAGAGCATCTCCAAAACTGCAGCTCTTGTGGGGTGTTCCCGGTCTGCAGTGGTCAGTATCTATCAAAAGTGGTCCAAGGAAGGAACAGTGTTGAACCGGTGACAGGGTCATGGGCAGCCAAGGCTCACTGATGCACATGGGGAGCAAAGGCTGACCCGTGTGATCCGATCCAACAGACGAGCTACTGTTGCTCAAATTGCTGAAGAAGGTAATGCTGGTTCTGATAGAAAGGGGTCAGAATACACAGTGCATGATGGGTCAGGGCTGTTTTGGGAGCAAAAGGGGGACCAACACAATATTAGGCAGGTGGTCATAATGCTATGCCTGATCGATGTATAATAGGTCTTTATGTATTAATTTTTCTCACTGGAGACTCCTTTCAAAATGATCATATGAGCCCCCTACCTGCCACACCGGGTCAGTGTGCTTGCCCGACTTGGCGGTGCTCTTATAAACAGGCTGAGTTCTGTCTTCCTTCAGGTTATACACTGCAACGCTACCATCATAGAACCCCACCGCCACCAGGTAAGACAGCTGTTTGTGGATGTCCAAACACATGACCCCAAATTTAGTGTGGAAAATATACTCTGGGTAGGTGGAGTTCTTCAGGGAGTAGAAGAGCAGCATGCCTCGACCCTGCTTCGTGAACTCAACTTGGAGGAAAAAGATAACAGAACAATCCAAAATCCAAAAATGCATTTGGAAGGAATATATTTAAGAGAAAAATATCTGTGAAGGTGAAACTCACATGACCCGAGTCCTACAGCGAACAGGTCTGTGTATTTCTGATTCCTGGATGTAAAGAGAAATGAATTGGCAGGTCATTTACTTTAACAGATTCACAGATGGGTATGATGTTGTATAATGCATACAGACCAGCAGAGCGCAGTGACGGAGAGATGTTTGGCTTTGTCATATTGGAACTTCCACAGTGGCAGAAGCGTTCCTTCTTGTTCTCGGAACTCATCTGATGCATCCTCAAAGTATTTAAAATCTAAAATGGAGAAAGGACAGGAGAACAGCAAAAGGGACACAATGTGAACACTTACACCAATCAGGCATAACATTATGACCACCGGTCTAATATTGTGTTGGTCCCCCTATTGCTTCCAAAACAGCCCTGACCCATCATGCACTGTGTATTCTGACCCCTTTCTATCAGAACCAGCATTAACTTCTTCAGTAATCTGAGCAACAGTAGATCGTCTTTTGGATCAGATCACACGGGTCAGCCTTCGCTCAGCATCTGTAACAATAAGCCTTGGCTGCCCATGACCCTGTCGCTGGTTCACCACTGTTCCTTCCTTGGACCACTTTTGATAGATACTGACCACTGCAGACTGGGAACACCCCACAAGAGCTGCAGTTTTGGAGATGCTCTGATCCAGTGGTCTAGCCATCACAATTTGCCCTTCATCAAACTCGCTCAAATCCTTACACTTGTCCATTTTTCCTGCTTCTAACACGTCAACTTTGAGGACAAAATGTTGACTTGCTGCCTAATATATCCCACCCACTAACAGGTGCCATGATGAGGAGATCACCAGCCTTATTCACTTCACCTCTAACTGCTCATAATGTTATGCCTGATTGGTGTACATGATAGTTTTGGTCAGGAATAATTACCCTGAGCGATGTCATCGAAGGTGTTCTGAGTCACCATGCGCTCAATAATCTTGGCCACCTTCGCCACTTTGGTAACATCATCACTCTGATTGATAAAACAGATAATTATGATTTGTTAGCCTGACAATACAGCAATAATTTATAACAAATAATGACTGATGAAAGAATGCTTTTAAACACCAATGACTCAAAGCTCCTACCTGATTCTCTACCAACACTGTCTTCTTCTTCGCTTTGTCGCCCTCCTTTTTAGACGACAGGACCTTCTGTTTCTCCTTATTCTTCTCCTGCTTCTGGAGCTCCTTCACATAGGCATCATAGATCTCCCACTGCAAGCACATGCACAAAGCATTTGGATATGTATAAGGTTCTTTTATTTCGTTGGCATTATGGGCCTCATTTCTAACACTGGATACAAGCAAATATATTCGTAAATGGCTTTGAAAATCCTGTTAGTTTGGGCAAAAGTATTCCTGAGCGTCCTTAGCGTGCTTAGTGTCCATGATCGCCTGGCTGCAGTCTATGGATCTTTAATTTCTCCATTTTAATGCCAAGCCATTTTCTTTTAACCCTTTCCTAGGTCACTAATACAGTAACTAATTCACCCTGTTGTATTAAGTTACAATACACTTCTGCCTCTGAGAAATTTCTTTATTGTCATTTTGTCCTTTGGCACTTTGCTTTGCATTTTTTGTCCTTGTCCATTGTGAGATTTATCTGTAATGGAATTTGCATTTTATAGGTCATTGGCATTCATCAGCGTGCAGCATGTGAGTATAACAAAAAGTCTGGCTGAAATTTCTGGCTGAAAAAACCTCAAAATCTTACTAACATAATGATGCAACAGGTCCGATATTAAAAGCCTAGAAGGATTTAAGAGGCTTAATGAATGGTTTTATGTTCTGAGTAATCTTAAAGATTTAAATCCTGTAAAAGATATAATACTGTATTAACCCTAATCTTCATTGCAGACCCAGTTTACATTCAGTTACATCACTTTTCTTTTCATATCTTCATGAAGCTATTTAACATCTTAATAAGAAAAGTCACAGATTTATCTGCTCTTACTTGATTAGCTGTACCAGAGAAGGTGGCACGAGGAGGAGGTTCAGTCTGGCACGCTCTTTCCTGCAGAAATAAAAATGAACTGATTTATGATTTGGTTAATTATGGTTCTTTTCTGTCTAATACAGAGATATACATCCATACAACATGTACATTACAATGCATTATATACCGATCAGGCATAACATTATGACCACTGACAGGTGAAGTGAATAAGGCTGGTGATCTCCTCATCATGGCACCTGTTAGTGGGTGGGATATATTAGGCAGCAAGTCAACATTTTGTCCTCAAAGTTGATGTGTTAGAAGCAGGAAAAATGGACAAGTGTAAGGATTTGAGCGAGTTTGACGAAGGGACGAATTGTGATGGCTAGACCACTGGATCAGAGCATCTCCAAAACTGCAGCTCTTGTGGGGTGTTCCCGGTCTGCAGTGGTCAGTATCTATCAAAAGTGGTCCAAGGAAGGAACAACAGTAAACCGGCGACAGGGACATGGACGGTCAAGGCTCATTGATGCACGTGGGGACTGAAGGCTGGCCCGTGTGATCCGATCCAACAGACGAGCTACTGTTGCTCAAATTGCTGAAGAAATTAATGCTGGTTCTGATAGAAAGGTGTCAGATTACACAGTGCAGGACGGGTCAGGGCTGTTTTCCCAGCAAAAAAGGGACCAACACAATATTAAAAAAATGTTTTATGGTTAAAATGTTATGCCTGATCGGTGTAATTCAATAAAACACACCATGCTGTGAAGTCTTACACCACAGAAATTTACCATGACATGTGGTAGTTTTTATCCTTTTATAATTACATTAGTGTTTTGGAACATCCACAAAACAAGTTATTATTTTTACTTATTATTATTATTATTATTATTATTATTATTATTTCCTGTTATCACTTACATTATATTAAGGGTTTATCTCTTAATTTTCTCTCTCTTTATGTTAGTAAACAAAAATAAAACAAAACCAAAAAAAGTCTCCAGTATCAGTGCTTTGTGACAATAGGTTTTCCACATTGGGACAAGATAAACAGGAAGAAGCTTTTATTGTGGATGTTCCATAACATTAGATTTAATTATAAATGGATAAAAAAATGTTTACAATTATTCCTTTCTTAACAGCACAGCTTTGTTCTGCTTGGACTAAGCTGAAGCTTACTCTCTGAGGATTGTTGAGCGTCTGTGATGCTCTCTCGCTGAAGTTGAACTGGTTGGTGATTTTGCGCTCTTTCTTCCCCCCCAGGACATCCACGCTATCCGGTCTCTCCTCTCCGGCACCATCGTCTGCATCGCCTGCATCCTCAACCCCATCTGCCTGCATAACAACACAGCTATTCAACACTCCATCAGCTTTACGGCTGATCCATTTCACTTCATTTCTTCTTAAAATGTGTTGCAAAGAGGATTGCTTTTATTACCGGAGTCACAGGCTTGTCCTCATTTTCTGCTACAGATGTTTCAGGTGTTTTATCTGTAACCATAAAGAATTCAGACAGTATTAATATGATGTGAATGAACATGTCGTGTTTATTCATTTTTATTCTGACCCATGGTAACTGTCCTACCCTCTGCAAACCCTTGTCTAGCTCTTTGCCTTCGAGCCTCATCAGAATCCTTGTGCAGAAGGTTGCCTTCCAGCACAAAGTGAACCTCCAACTGATCCACGCTGCTGATCGGCTTATAGGAGCGCTCCTATATGGAACGCAAGGCGTGTTTAGTGACATGACTTGTTTGAGATGTACACTATATTGCCAAATGTTTTGGGATGTCTGCCTTTACATGCACATGAACTTTAATGACATCCTATTCTTAATCCGTATGGTTTAATATACAGTTGTCCCGCCTTTTGCACCTATAACAGCTTCAACCCTTCTGGGAAGGCTTTCCACAAGGTTTAGGAGTGTGTTTATGAGAATTTTTGATCATTCTTCTAGAAGCACATTTGTGAGGTCAAGCAATGATGAGAAGGCCTGGCTCACAGTCTCCACTCTAATTCATTCCAAAGGTGTTCTGTGGGGTTGAGGTCAGGACTCTGTGCAAGTTCCTCCACACTCACACATCCATGTCTTTATGGACCTTGCTTTGTGCACTGGTGTGCAGTCATGTTGGAGCAGGAAGCCATCCCCAAACTGTTCCCACAAAGTTGGGAGCATGACATTGTCTTGGGTTGCTGGGATCCATCGGATTGCCAGACAAAGCGTGATTGATCACTCCAGAGAACACATCTCCACTGCTCTAGAGTCCAGTGGCGGCGTGCTTCACACTACTGCATCCGACGCTTCACATTGCACTTGGTGATGTAAGGCTTGGATGCAGCTGCTTGGCCATGAAAACCCATCCCATGAAGCTCTGTACGCACTGTTCTTGAACTAATCTGAAGCCCACGTGAACTATGGATGTCTGTAGCTATTGACTGCTATATGACCCCGCTCTGTGATTTTATGTGGCCTACTGAGTTCCTGTTGTTCCCAGTTGCTTTCACTTTGTTATAATACCACTAACAGTTGACTGTGGAATTATTTAGTAGTGAGGAAATTTCACGAATGCACTTATTGCATAAGTGACAACCTATCATGGTACCACGCTTGAATTCACTGAGCTCCTAAGAGCAACCAATTCCTTCCCAAATGTTTGTCGAAGCAGTCTGCATGCCTAGGTGCTTGATTTTATACACCCGTGGCCACCTGAATTCAATTATTTGGAGGGGTGTCCCAAAACTTTTGGCAATATAGTGTATATAGGAAATAGCAGTAACAGCAAGGCAAATTTGGATCACTTTACTTTGAAGCTGTATCTGACAATATTCTGTGGAGCATGTGGATTGTTTGCTGTCAGTATTCTTGTGAACTCCTCTTTCAGCTCCTAAGAGACAAACCAAAAAAAAAAAAGAAAAGTGGTTAATTAGCATGGAATATGAAGGAAAGGATCATTTGATCTTATGAGACCTCAGCTTCTATTGCTAGGCAACAAAAAAAAACAACAGAATTATAGTTATTGTTTTAGCCAAGAGTATGATTTTTTTTTCTAGTCAATTAACTCTGGAGACTTTAAAGGTTCACAAGTTATAAATAATTAAAACACAATGCTGTCGAATTTCTAATTCATCTAACTAGTGCATTAATAAGCATTCAAATGGCATATTAATGCACTCATTCTAATACATAAAAAATGGAAATAAAAAACTTCCTTCACCTCGGGGCTTGATCTTTATGGATCTAGATCTACATCCGGATTTCTGTAAGCTTGCTATACCAGTACAATTTTATTGACATGAAACACCTCCAAATCCAATCTCTGCATTCAACTTACCTTCATATATCAACAGTCGTATGCTTTAAAAACTGCAAAATGCCCATTAATACTAACGTCTATTTATAAATGTCACTATATCTTCTACAAAAACCAGATATGAGCTAATGGGGTGGTGTTGAAGCATCCAAGCAAAAAGCAGCCATGAAGAGGGATGATTTATAACATCACCTTTATAACATGGTTACAAGCTCTGGTCAAATGGCCATCCTTTAAATAAAAAACTTTGTTTTCAGGCACAAATTGTTAGTTTGCAGGTCTCAAATAGATAAGAAACATTACATCTTTCCCAAAATACTACGCAGAGCCGTCACAGAATCTTCTGTGTGAGGTATTTGTACAATACTGTGCAAGATATTGTGCAACATTAGAATAAGGACAGAGGAGAATGGACAGGAACACTACAGTAACTCAAACAACCACTCTTTACAATCGTGGTGCACAGAAAAGCAATACACAATGTTCCTATTAAAGTGGCCAGTACCACTTTGAGCCTTTGTGTTGCCTTTCTAATTCTTTTCAAGTTTTTTTTAAAAATGTCAAACCTTGTATTTCTCACATGATTTTTGCCCCAAAGGCAGGAAATTAACAGCTCAGCTTTCTTCACGCACCCCTAAAGGTTCTCACAGTGTTTCCTAACCCTTTAAGGAGGCTAAGAATTCTACAACAACTTTAAGGGACACTGGATTTCTAGGAGCGTCCTCACCGCCTCGGTCAGGTCCAGCTGGTCTGGAGGTTTAACCAGAGTCTTCCCCTGCATCCACTCGTCTCCGTCTCCGGTCTCTGTCCCATCCTCTTCGTCCTGCACAGTGAAAAACACAGTGTGTTGGTTTGAAACAGATTATGCACACAAATGATCTGAACTTTCTGGAGATTTTTCAAACTGACCTTCTTTTTGTTGGAGACTTTGGCTCCCTTTACAACAGGTGCTTTTAATTGGGTGATAGATCCCTGCGTGAGACATTAATAATAAGGCATTAGACATTAAAAGCACTTAGATAATAAGACATTAGAAATGATAGATATTAGCTTTAAAAATGATTTAATTCTGATATGAAAATGATTGATTTTGTGACCACACAATTCATAACTAACTAGCAAGCCTAGCTAAAGTTTTCCACAAGTTTACTGTATTTTATTTTGTAACTGGCTTTACCTTTTTGGACCGCACTGTTCCTGGTTTCTGAGGGATCGGCATTTTGTTTTTATCTTTAACTTGTTATTAAACTTGTTTTTTGGTTATATTTATAAACGTATCCCATATATACGTACCCGTGCTGCACGTTACTAATCGTTTGCACGGGTTGCCGTGAAACGGGTTGCCATAGAAACGAAAACACCCGAAAGCACGCGCATGCGCATTCACTTGTTGGCCCAAAGACGGCTGTTATGGTAAGCCTGATAGGTTTGAAGTCAAGGCCAACTCAAGTTCTTCTACTCCATCCTTGGCATAACATTCTGAGCACTGAGAGGTGAAGTGAATAAGACTGATGATCTCATCATGGCACCTGTTAGTGTGTGGGATATATTAGGCAGCAAGTCAACATTTTGTCCTCAAAGTTGATGTGTTAGAAGCGGGAAAAATGGGCAAGCTTAAGGATTTTGACGAAGGGCCAAACTGTGATGGCTAGACGACTGGATCAGAGCATCTCCAAAACTGCAGCTCTTGTTGGGTGGGCAGTATCTATCAAAAGTGGTCCAGTGAAGGAACACTGGTGAACCGGTGACAGGGACATGGGTGGTCAAGGCTCATTGATGCACGTGGGGAGCGAAGGCTGGCCCGTGTGATCTGATCCAACAGACTAGCTCAAATAGCTGAAGAAGTTAATGCTGGTTCTGATAGAAAGGAGTCAGAATACACGGGCAGCAAAACGGGAACCAACACCAATGTAAGACAGGCGGTCATAATGTTATGCTTGGTGTATGGGTGTGATGGACAAGTGTCCACATACTTTCGGCCACGTAGTGTATTTCCACTGGGATGTTTGCACTGGTAAACTGTGAACCCTTTATGTACGCGAAATAAACTTTTATCGTTTATATTTCATCTCTATGCGCTGTCCTAACGTTAGAACTTACTTTTATAAGCTTTTGTGATTTTATTGGTTCATGTTCATTTAAGTCCATTAAACCCAGGCGAGTGCAGGAGCGTGTCTGACGCATGCGCAGTGCCCCACACCCGCCCTGTTATATTTGGCTAGTCAGTGCTCTTTAGTTATGTCGGATAAGGTAGCTGTACCTTTTCCGATTTGAGATTAAAAACAATGTCTTTGTCTGAGGACAGCGTATCGTGTCCGACTGAAAACAGTGTCACTGGTCATTTAGACTCGGCCTCTGTCTCAGACGCCGAAAAAACAGTGCTAAAAAATACTAATGTCCATAGTTGTCATGTTGAAGAAGGTGAGTCCGGCACAGTAATTACCCAAACATCTGTGTGCTAGATGTGTTCAGACTGTTAGATCCCTGTTTTATACCAAAAAAGCACCTTAAAGAGTTTTTCACCAGAATCAGGTTAGCATACACTGCTAACAAATTGTTCGAGATGGACGGGTTTTAGCAATTCTATTAGCTAACGCTGCTCAGCCTAGCATGCTAAGTCCTGCTAGCTAGCGTTAGCTGGTTCATGGCTGCCCTCCATCTTAAACAATAACGTACTCACGGGTTCATGGTGTATTTAGATTACGTTTTTCAAACTAATAAACTCACATGAGTCCAATGAACGATTTTAAAACGATTCCAGACAAAGCTAGCTCGATTACAATGTCCAGAATATTTGATTTCTGATATTATAAACAATATTTATTAGCTAATATACTTGTTCACCAGTAGCGCTACTGTTAGAGGAGTTCTTTTAGAGCACTCTGGACTCAAATATACTTTAAACTATTATTACTATTATTAGTAATACTATTATTATTATTATTATTATTATTATTATTATTATTTACATTTTATGCCTACATTGTTTGTACAAGGGGGCACTAAATGCACTTACATTACACCTCAGGGGTATTAACTTAAATTTGTGACTTGAAGTCAAATTTATTATTATTATTATTATTAATAATAATTATTATTTATTTATTTATTTTATTATTTTTTGTTATTTATTATTATTAATTATTATTATTTACATTACATTTGACAACCCTTAATTGCTTAAGAGGACACTTAAGTACATTACACCTCAGGTTTATCCATTAGTTTTCCAGGTAGATGGATACCTTTAAAAGAATTAATATAAAAATGCATTTTTTTATCCACCATTTCTTCCCAATCCTAATTTTTTTAAATATATATTTTTCAGCATACTGAACCGACTAAACATCCTATGACACTATGACACCCATCTAAAACCTACTAACAGAAGGACGGGATAGCTAAAGACCGCTACAGATACAAAATGTAAAAGAAATGCCAATGGACAGGAAAAAATTATTAACTCATTCACACATGCTCACTTTCCTGTTTATACAAACCCATTTTCTGCATTCCATGATATTAAAAAAATCATTAAACCTTAGGTCTGTCTCCAGAGGATCTTCGTTATATAATCTAATATGGAGAAAACAACCTATTATACCATATAGTCAGTACTTTTTACAGTTTAAATGCAGGAGTTTCTTCATGCTGAACGTAAGGAACTGAACATCAGTAGGCTGTAATGTCCTGTTTGTTTATTAATAAAAAAAAAAGGTTTATGTTAAAATTGAGTAACTGCTAATGAACAGCAATGCAAAGACATTTATCGTGCTTAAAATATGAATAGGAATATGAACAGCGTCTCCCCAGGACGTAATTCTGAATCCTTTTCACATTTAAAAAAAAAAAAATGATTTTAATGATTTTCTTTTCTGTCTCTGAATTTCACAGAAGTTGGCCTTCAGACTATGGCTACACATTAAAATTGAGTACATGCTTCGATCCATTAATTATTTAATTAATAAATAATGACTATAAATTAAATATCTTTATTATATTATATTATTATTACTATTATTATTATTATTATTATTATTATTATTATTAGCTATAGTTTGTCCAAAGAAAGAGATATCTTTCTTTCTTTCTTTCTTTCTTTCTTTCTTTCTTCTTCTTCCTCTTCTTCTTCTTCTTCTTTGCTACAGTTTGTCCAAAGAGAGAGACGTCTTTTTATTTATTTATTTATTGATTATTATTATTATTATTATTATTATTATTATTTGCGACAGTTTGTCTAAAGAAAGAGAAGCCTTTTATTTAATTATTTATTATTATTATTATTATTATTATTATTATTAGCTACAGTTTGTCCAAAGAAAGAGATATCTTTCTTTCTTTCTTTCTTTCTTTCTTTCTTTCTTTCTTTCTTTCTTTCTTTCTTTCTTTCTTTCTTCTTCTTCCTCTTCTTCTTCTTCTTCTTTGCTACAGTTTGTCCAAAGAGAGAGACGTCTTTTTATTTATTTATTTATTTATTGATTATTATTATTATTATTATTATTATTATTATTATTATTATTATTATTTGCGACAGTTTGTCTAAAGAAAGAGAAGCCTTTTATTTAATTATTTATTATTATTATTATTATTATTATTATTAGCTACAGTTTGTCCAAAGAAAGAGAAACCTTTTATCAGGACCCTGGAAAACACATACAGTTTTTATCACAACTGAACTGAAATTCTTTTGTAGAGTTCACAGTCATGTACAGAATTTCTTTTTTTTTTATCAGACTTTTATTTACTGTTTGATTAATTTGTGTATTTGCCACAAAATAGCTTTTGAAGCTGGTATGGCTGTAACCTTAAATACAAACTTCTCTGATATCTGATCTAGCCATAATGATGGACAGTTGACATAATTTGCAGTGCTGCTACTCTGAATGCAGCTGAAATATAACCTATAATTTCATCCCTCCCATTAAATTGAGGGTCGTGTCATGTTCTCTCCCTGATCACATGTCTTACCCTGATCCTAATAGTTTCAGTTTGTGTGTATTGTAATGTAACCCTGTTCCTGTCTGCATTGTGTGTAATGTTAATCGCTGTTATGTAACTCCGTACCTGTTTGTATGTATTATCTTGGCAGACACCCAGAATGACAGTGAGCTTCTGAAAGGCCTGCTAACTGACACCTTCTGTCAGGTGTGTGAGGCGGTGTTGATGTTCGAGTCTCAGAGAGTCTCTCACTATGAGGTTTGTAAGAGCTTTCACAGATGCGTATTATACTGTTAACACATTTGGTAAAATAAATGTTTTGTTTTTTTCTTTGTGGTCATCAGGGTAAGAAGCATGCTCAGCGAGTTCGAGTCTACCTGCAGACCAAGAAAGCTGAAAGGAACAAGCAGAGCTGTGAGAGCAGCAGCTTTCAGGTGAATTATCATGAGCTTGCTGTTGGTCACCTGCAGATTTTCCTTGAAAATATTTGAGATCAGTGATTCTGGTGCTAAACTGTTGTTTTATACTGTATATTTTTGTTAAGTTTAGTGGTTGATATGAAGTGAGAGCTAAATCCCACAGGCTTCTTTATCTGACTGAAGGGTAATGCAGGAAGCTGTTGAAGAGGAAAATTGTCCACTGTAGATTACGCCATTGATAACGTTATTTATTAAGATTAACTTTTTTAACAGAGTGCAGATCCAGAGAAGTTCTGCGAGCTGTGCAACATGGTGTTCAGCTCGCCCGTGGTCGCCAAGTCTCACTACGAGGGAAAAGTCCATGCCAAGAACGCAAGGAAGTCCAGTGCCACATCCTCTCTAGGTAAATGACACCAAAGGGTGCCAATAATTTTGGACGTAGCTCCTGCTTGATTTGTATATTTCACAGCGTATTGTAATCAGTCATTATTGTTGGCAGATGCCAGGACCACGGCGAGTCCTGTAACGGTCGTGCAGGACGCAGTGGAGGCGAATGCACAGGACGACGTGGTTCAGGAACAGAAGGAAATCACAGCTTGTGCTGCCCAGGGGGTGGACCTGAGTGACCCAGACAAGTACTGCAAGTTGTGCGCGGCTTCGTTTAACAACCCGGTGATGGCGTCTGAGCACTACAGCGGTCGCAAGCACCAGCGCAACCTGGCCCGCCAGGAGCAGCAAAGCAAGCTGGGAGAGCAGTCTGAGCACGGTACTTTACATCTCATAGTTGTAGCCAATATCATTAATATTAATTGTTACTAATCAGGAAATTAGTCAGCTTTTCAGACGTACTATAACAAAAGCCTCAGACGTACTATAACAAAAGCCTATTTTGTTAGTCTAATTAAGTGCTGATGAACAAAAAAACACATCAGACAGCACTGCAGTTTACAGCCAAACACATGCTAGAAATAATTTTCAGCTTTTTAACTGATTAGTACTAACAGTGTTCATTAGTTATGGGTGTAACAATTGTAAACAATTCAACTCAGCTGAAGCTTAAAGCATGGGAACTCATTTCCATCAACAGAGCTCTCCTTATAGCTCAATAGCTCAGTGTTTGGCCTTCTGTAGATTGTGGATACGAGATCTACAGCAGGATCTGGGGTTTTTGTAGTTGAAAATTACCCAGGAGTTGAACTGAACTTCAGCGTTCAGCTCTAGCCTCAACAACATCCGGAAATAAGTCTGGATCTTCTTGTGAAGATGCTGCTCTAAACTAGCTGTGTGGGATTGGATAATACAGTACAGTATAGACCTAAAAGTAAAATAGTATTTGATCTTGCCTTCACAGACATTTCACTGCTTATGAATGAAATAGCTAATAAACACAAATTTGACTGAAAAACAATGAATCATTTGCTTGCTAAAGAAATTATTTAAGGCTATTCGCCAACAGTTTATTTTATTGTTTTATTCTCCTCTTTCTTTCCTTGCATTTTTCCCCTAGCAAACTCCCTGATGTGTCCACTCTGCCATGTGACTCTCAGCTCTCTAGACACGTACCAAGCTCACATGAAAGCCAATAAACACAACATAAAGTAAGCAGGGTTTTTTTTCCCCCCACCCATAATGCCTATCCGATATCTTAGCACAAATATATGTTCACTCTTCACTTCCTCTTCCATCTCAGAGAAAAGAAGACGCAGGAAGATTCATGCAAAAAGAAGGTGTACGACTCGTTCCAGGACGAGCTGGCCGACTACATCCAAGTGCAGAGGTCTCGGGGACTGGAGCCTAAAACGGGGAAGGGATCTGAAACTCAGGAACACAGGAAAGCAGAGAGCGAAGTAGATGAAAGCGGAGAGTGCCGTGTCCAGCCCCAGACTGTCTCTCTCCAGTCACGTCTTCCTGCTCCTGCGTTCAGAACACAGCCCTGGCGCCCGCCGTTTCATCCTCGCCACAACCCTGCCGCTCTCAGAGGGAGATTCCCTGTACCGAACCAGTGGGATCAAGGTTACTCATCCTACCCTCCTCCACTCATCCCCGGGCTGACAGGTAGAGCATTACGCAGAGGGAGGAGCCCAGAATCTAGCTCATCTTCTTCCTCGTTCTCAGACTCCTCGTCTTCGTATAGCAGCAGCAGCAGCAGTGAGGACAGCAGAGACCGAAGGAGGCGGAGGAAAAAGAGACGAGAAGGTACGAAGAAACAAAGAGAAGAAGAGGATGATTCCGATGAGGATTTGCAAAAAAGGAGGAGGGAGAGGAGGAAGAGGGAAGACGGCAGCGCGAAGCAACCCAAAAGACAGAGAGGAAGTTCAGATGAAGATCACGGAAAGAGATGCAAGGAGAAGAAGCACAGAGAGAGAGTTACCAAGAAGAGACGGAGAGAAGAGGACGAAAGAGAGTGGGACAAAGCGTCTCATGTAGAGGTGGCAAAAGAAGACAAAGAAGAACAGGGTGAAGGACTAAAAGAGGAGAAAACAAAGCACAAAAAAGAGAAGAAGAAACCGAAGGACAGAGAGGACAACAGGACAGAAGAGGAGAAGCTCTGGGATGAAACGATATTGGGGATATTCTGATAGACGATGATTGTGAGCGCTCATAGGCAGACATTTAAAGATTCGAAACAATCTCAAGGCAAAAAGACAGATTTATTCACATTCATGTGTTTTCTACACCACAGACTTCTACCTAACACAACCAGCAAACTCTCTCTTGCTCTCTCTCTCTCTCTCTCTCTCTCTCTCTCTGACACTCTCTCTCTCTCTTTCTTTCTTCCCCATAGACTGTAGTACTGCACTTTTTATTTACCGGTCCAGATAAATCATGATTATGTGGTGTAACTGCATCAATCTGCTGCTACTCTGTTTTTGCACATCAGTATTAATTCAGACATGATGAGATTTTAGACTAAGCAATATAACTTCTCAAAACACTAGAATAAAATAAACACCATATACTCTTAATTATTGTTTGCATTTTTTTTTATTTTCAAGTCACAGTTCTGATTTTACGTTCATGTCTAGCCAAGTCCCTATATACATTGGTATTCATTTGGACAGTTTTGGTTTTGATCAAAACCGATCATTTTTTTCCTGAATCGATCACAATAAAATCCTGGAGAGAATGGTAAAGTGGATACATGCTTTATATGTATATGAAATCATAAAAACAAACAAAAAGGTGTAGGAAGCTGTAGATTCTAGAAAATTGTTTAGAACTGGACAAATCTACACTACATTGCCAAAAGTTTTGGGACACCCCTCCAAATCATTGAGTTCAGGGGGTTGGGCTCGGCCCCTTAGTGGAGGCTTTCCACAAGGTTTAGGAGTGTGTTTATGGGAATTTTTGACCATTCCTCTCAGAGCGCATTTGTGAGGTCAGGCACTGATGTTGGACTAGAAGTCCTGGCTCACAGTCTCCGCTCTAATTCATCCGAAAGGTACTGGGCTGAGGTCAGGACTCTGTGCAGGCCAGTCAAGTTCCTTCACACCAAACTCACTCATCCATGTCTTTATGGACCTTGGTTTGTGCACTGGTGTGCAGTCATGTTGGAGCAGGAAGGGGTCATCCCCAAACTGTTCACACAAAGCATGAAATTGTCCAAAATGTCTTGGTATGAAGCTGAAGCATTAAGAGTTCCTTTCACTGGAGCTAAGGGGCCGAGCCCAACCCCTGAAAAACTACAATGATTTGGAGAGGTGTCCCAAAACTTTTGGAAATATAGTGTATATTCTGGGAGAAGCAGATTTCCTGCTGTTTATTTAATACATGTTGTTTGCTCAGCGGATGAACTGTCACCATCGTTTATCATCTCTCATTCAATAAGAAGAGAAAGAGACCTCTGCTCGCTACTGACTTGATTTTATCTGAAACATAACACTACAAAAATGTGGAAATCTTCATAGAGGGTGAATACTTACGCACAGCACTGTAGCACTTTCAGTACTGGTGCAGTGACACACTCTGCCTCAGAGAGGCGCTGTTTGACTGAAAGACTGTGTGTCAGTGAGGAAAAACCGATGTTTGCTGGTCATGTATTTACATCAGGTCAAATGTTTGTATGATGCTTGATCACGAGACCAGAACAATTTCCGCATTTCCTAAAATTTTCATATTCATATTGTGAGTTCTCCGATTAGGAATTATTACACGCTTGTTATTATGGCAAACTTCCTGATTTATGTCTGGAGCCATGTCTGCTGTTCTAATGGCGTCTGAGCTTGAGTATATTTTTGTCTTGTTTAACAGGTGCATTTAGTGCAAATGAGGACACTTGGCTTTCACATCTGGCTCGCAGGTTAGACCTCATTTAACCCGAATGAAATATAGTACACTGCTTAAAACAACAAAAACAAAACACTATATAATAAAAAGAAGTCATGGAAATTCCAGCTTTAATGATAAAGCCAAAAATTGGGATAAATATCAGACATTTGTTATATTTCATGTGAATTAATAGATAATTAGCCAATTGGGGACTGCTGTGCAAGAAAAATAAATAGACAATATGGGAGAATGTAGTAAAAGAGCACAATGGCTGATATAGTGATATGAGGTAAATGATTATACTGTTGTTATGAAGTGTAACATGAGCCGCGCAAATCGTCCACTTGAGGTAGTGGCTGCCCAAAAATGTCTACTTTCTAGGATTAGGCTAGAATGTTTCTTCTCGATCTCTCTGTGTTTGCCTTCGAGGAGCGGAAGTGTTTTCCTGACCGCATTAGACAGAGGAGTCCATTTTTTGGATGGATGGTTGGTACAAAGAGTGTTTGTTTGAGTCACCATAGCCTTCTTCCTGTTCTATTATGACCTCCCTCATCAACAAGGCATCTGAACTGTTGCTCATTGAATGCCGTGGGTTTTTTACACCATTCTGTGTGAGATCATGTCATCACTTCAAATACATTTTTGATCCCTTTTGCGAAGTTTTATTAACTAAAGCCATTGATTTGATCAGTACATGCAAGGCTGTATGCACTGCTCACCTGTCATCTGATTGGCTGGTTGGATAATTGCATGCATGCGCAGGTGTAAAGTAGGTGCGAGTGTGCTGTAGAAATTTATTGATATTGATATTGAGCATATGTGTGAATATAGGGTAGTTTACTATCCTTGAAGGGGGGGAAAGCATCATAAAAATAAATATTACATCTCATTTGATCAAATTTGATTGGTTTTAATGTCACCTTAAATATCTTTTGCTTTCAGTAACAAAAACCTGCAGGTTCTTTTGACAGCCTCACCACTGTGCTTCGTGATATTAAATTGAACAAAAGATATTTATGTTTTAGAATGCTTTAGGTTAGGGTATATGGGAGATATTTGAAATACAGACGCTACAGTTTCTCTAAAGTCGTGTTTTCCAGATGTTTCAGCTCTTTTGTATGAAAACCTTGAAGCCTTGAATGCGATGCGCACATACCATCACCATCCTGTTCAGAGAGGCTCTGAAGCCCCTTGAGATCTCCTGTTTTCAAAGAATCATGTGGTTACGTTCCCAGTGTCTCAGTCGAACCTTCGACCCTCTAAACGCATGTGCTTTGCCCACATCCTCCCCTCTGTACGACCCTCTCGTAAGCTCACAAGCTTCTGAAGACCTCCGAACGAGACTCAGCCTGCAGCCCCCTGAAACTCCCACATGAAGCCTCTTTCACCTTAGAATGTAGCAGCTGAAGCTTTTCAGCATTTAACCTTTTCGGCATTTCGGCGTTCTTTTTTACAGCCTTGAAAAATGCAACTCTGCTAGTCTTTAAATGCAGGTATTGGTATTGGTACTGATGACCAATGGAAGCTTAGCGTCACCAATTAGCATCAGACTGATTAACCATCAGATTCAGGGTAAATGCAAGCATGGTTCATTTGCAATTACTTCATGAATAGAATCAAGAGTGATGAATTAAGTGTGTTGTTTTGTAACACATAATAATCGCCTGTGCTTTATTTCAATTCAATTATATTCACTTTATTTGTATAGCACTTTTAACAATGGACATTGTTTTACAGAAGTATAGAAACACAGAAAGCAAAAAAATATATATGTTACTATTTATCCCCAACATTTATCCGTAATTAGCAAGCCCGAGGCGACGGAGGCGAGGAAAAACATTTACTTTTTAACCTCGCCTTGGCAATCTTTTGTGTTGTTTAAGGAATTAGTTAGCAAACAAACTGATAGGTCTGTGTAAAGGTGACTGAAACTCTTGCTAGCTAGGTGTGATTTCCTCATACAGTGAATAGCTACACTCAGCTTTTTCACATTTGAAGGATTTTACCATGATGGATCTTGACTCATGGTTAAGAAGCAGATTTCAGATCAGGAAAGTCTAACGTCTTTAGAAATATATATATATATAGCAGCAAACGTCAAGTAAAGGGTTTCTTCACAAAGTAGCCCAATAATACACTTTCCCCTAATTCTGGTACTAAGAAATCTCAAATAAACTTACTCAAGTGAAATCGAATTGTACAGCTGCTGGATTTCAACTAAGACTGATCTGAATAAGAGCATTCTATATGTTCAATTCTATACTTGCCAGAACTGTTAGAATTATTTAGAGGTCATCAAGAGGTAATGGTAATGTACATGTTTTGCATGTGCGTGTTAGCACACCGAACACGTCCTGATTGATTAGATAAGTGAAGACGTGTGGTAGTCGATCCTCAGATCTATGATGCACAAATAATGTAGTCTTTTGAATATGACTTTTCTTTGTACAAATTGGTATTATGACGATATTGCAGTATATAGACGGTAAAACTACATACTGATTATACGCTTATATACTGTTTATAAGCGCTATATACTTATTATATGCTTATATCTATGTTATAAGCATTATATGCTGATTGCATGCTTATATACTGGTTATAAGCACTATAAACTGATTTAATGCTTAAATACTGTTATAAGCACTATGTACTGAATATACGCGTATATACATTTTACACGCACTATAAACCTAATCAGTTTACAGTGCTTATAACTGTTATATATAAGTATCTAAACTTATATATAACAGTTATAAGCACTGTAAACTGATTTATTTGCTTATATACAGTTTATATGCACAATGCACAATGTGCTGATTTTACACTTATATACTGGTTATAAGCTGTATATACTGATTAAATGCTTAAGTACGTTTATAAGCACTATATACTGAATACACTTATATATAATGGCTATAAGTACTATATAATGATTATTCGCTTATGTACTGTTTATAAGCTCTATATTCTGATTATATGCTTATATACAGGTTATAAGCACTTTATATGTATTATACACTTATACATAATGGTTATAAGCACTATGTACTGATTATACACTTATATATAATGGTTATAAGCACTATATGCTTATCATATGCTTATATACTGTTTATAAATTCTATATACTGATTTAAGGCTTAAATACTGTTATAAGCACTATATACTGACTATATGCTTATATACAGGTTATAAGCACTATATACCTATTATGCAATTATATATAATGGCTATAAGCGCTATGTAACGATTATTATATTATATACTGTTTATGAGCCCTATACATTGATTGTATGCTTATGCCCAGGTTATAAGCACTGTATGCTGATTGTATGATTATATACTGGTTATAAGCACTATATGCTGATTGCACACTTATATGCTGGTTATAAGCTCTATATACTGATTCAATGCTTAAATACTGTTATAAGCACTACATACTGATTATACACTTATATACATTTTATAAGCACTTTATACTTATTATACACTTATACATAATGGTTATAAGCATTTTGTACTGATTATATGCTTATATCCAGGTTATAAGCACTGTATGCTGATCATATGCTTATATCCTGTTTATAAATTCTATATACTGATTTAATGCTTAAATACTGTTATAAGCACTATTTACTGATTATACACTTATATGCTGGTTATAAGCACTATATACTTATTATACACGTATATATAATGGCTATAAGCACTATATAATGAGTATTATTTTATATCCAGGTTATAAGCTCTATATACTGATTGTATCGTTATATACTGGTTATAAGCACTATATGCTGATTGTATGCTTATATACTGGTTATAAGCACTATATACTTATTATACACTTATATACAATGGTTATAAGTACTATGTACTGATTATACACTTATATGCTGTTGATAAGCTCTATATACTGATTATATGCTTATATCCAGGTTATAAGCACTATATGCTGATTGCACACTTATATACTGGTTATAAGTTCTATATACTGATTTAATGTTATACATTATTTATTTATTATTAACTTATTATACACTTATATATAATGGCTATAAGTACTATATAATGATTATTACCTCATATACTGTTTATAAGCCCTATATACTGATTGTATGCTTATATCCAGTTTATAAGGTCTATATACTGATTTAATACTTAAATATTGTTATAAGCACTATATACTGATTATATACTTATATATAATGGTTATAAGCACTATATATTGATTATACACTTATGTATAATGATTATAAGCACTATATACATATTGGATGCTTATATATAATCATTATAAGCACTATATACTGATTATACACCCTTATATAATGGTTATAAGCACTTTATACTTATTGGATACTTATATATAATGGTTATAAGCACTATATACTGATTATATGCTTATATACTGTTTATAAGCTCTGCATTCTGATTATATGTATATATACTGGCTATAAGCCCTATATACCTATTATACCTATATAGTATATAGGTTTATATACTGGTTATGTTTAAACTTTTACAATACAGAAAAAGTTACAGGATAATTTGACAATATTATAATATTATTTTTTATCCACTCCATTGCTACTCATTTACAGATTTATATTAAGATATAATTCTGTACTAAACAGTTGTTATTGATTTCGATCCCGTGTTTTAGTGCTCATTTTTTAAGCTTAAAAATTTGCCCTCTGAGATAAAACTTAGATGCGGTAAAAGAGTGTAGAATATTATTGATAGTTTTTTGGGAGTTAGCATGTCGTTTATTGTGGAAAGTTGATTTCTTGACTGCTTTTATCAGACCTTTTTATCTCACGTTGTAACAGTTGAAGATGCTTCAGCATTTTTATTGCCCTCAAAAGATATATATACAGTTCCTGCTCTATGCCGAAAGACAGACGACCCCCTTTGAGCACAAAAAGATGGTGTCACATGCATCTGCGTTGATATAAGACCTCTACGATGACATAAAATGTGTTCAAACTCTAGTCAGAGTGTACAAAGCTGTGTTTGTGTGGTTTGTTTGCTTCAACTCCAGTAGTGTGGATGTGCAGGCTGCTGGTGGTGTGTGCAGATGTTGGGCTAGGTCACACACCTGGGCACGAGGTAGCGAAGAGAATGCAGACAGAACAGTGAAACTTACTCTGAATTTCAGGCAGACGTGAAAGGTTTTAGTGGAAGCTTTGGGAAGAAATCGCTGGAATATCATGTCATATTTTAGATTTTATCTCTTATAAGTATATTTATGGCATTTGGCAGACGTATTTTTCCACATTTTTAATGCATATAATTTTATTTTTATTCAGCAAACATTAAACATGAGGATTTTTTCCCCATCTTACCTCATTTTTATATTTCAACCTCAATCCATAATGTTCTATAAGTCAGGATACTGCCTGTGTTATTTAGCCTGGAGATTAAATCAAGTATTTTTAATTCGTGCTATCAAGAAGAAATAAAGTTTAATACTGAGCATAAACCAATTTGAAACGATAAAATATTCTACATTAAAATGTCACGCGATGTACAGCTATATTTTATAATACATAATACATTATAATACACAAACAGTTTAATTTCTATATTAAATATCACAATTATTTAAATGAAATACCAATTATTTAAACCTATAGAGCAAGAGTCAATGTGTATATTAAGTTTTCAGTAATTATATTATAGTAAGTAACAGTTATTAAAGACTGTGTGTGTGTGTGTGTGTGTGTGTATGTATGTGTCTAAGAGCTATGACTCACGCTCTGATAGGTTCACTGAGTGGCTGGGTTCAACACACTCCAGTTCCTCCCTGCTGTATGACATAAGAAGAAGGACGGGCAGCAAAAACACAAAAGCAAGCACACACACACACACACCCAATCCTGCATGCCTGAAGATGACCCTCAATCACATCTGGAGCTTTCTCTGCTTTCTGACAGCAGGTAGGATATTTCCAAATTAAATTCAAATGATTTCTATCACACCGAAATTCACGCACATCGTCCTGGCTCGACTTGATCGTCTGTGACACTGTTCACAAAGTGATTTAGAATTTTTTTTGTCCTAATTTGTTTTAAATGAGAAGTAATAAGAAATGAATTATTTTATGTCTGCATGTCACTTTTATGTCAAGTTATTATTATGATTATTATTATTATTATTATTATTATTATTATTATTATTATTATGTTGTTATGTTTTTATAATATGTATGAAGTTGAAGCTGGGACGGATATTGTGAGATCTACACTCTAGGCCCCGATGATGCTCTTTAATCTTGAGTGGTTTAACAATGTTAAAATGTCTGGACTCGGAGTTAAATGTTGCCTGAAAGTGCAGAAACGTTCTTATTTTTAGTGTGTAAAGTAAATAGAGTGATTTTGCGTTGGTGTAGGACGTTGAAAGCTGTCAATAATGAAGATGAGTAGGAGAGTCAAATACGCATATATTACTGATCAAACTCATAAAAACTAAATACTGATTATATGCTTATATACTGTTTATAAGCTCTATTTGCTGAGTATATGCTTATATACAGGTTATAAGCTCTATATAGTGATTGTATGCTTATATACAGGTTACAACAATGATATACTGATTATGCACTTATATACTGTTTATAAGCGCTATATACTGATTATATGCTTATATACTGTTTATAAGCGCTATATACTGATTATATGTTTATATACTGTTTATAAGCTCTATATACTGATTATACGTTTAAATACTGTTGATAAACAGATTCTATGCTTGTATACAGGTTATAAGCTCTATACACTGATTATAAGCTTATTTAACTAGCTTATAAGCATATGTACTGATTATACGCTTATATACAGGTTATAAGCACTGTATATGAATTATATGCTTATATACTGGTTATAAGCACTATATACTGAATATGTGTTTACATACTGTTTATAGGCACTATATATTGATTATACGCTTATATACTGTTTATAAGCACTGTATGCTGATTATATGCTTATATACTATTTATAAGCACTATATACTGATTATACACTTATATACTGGTTATAAGCACTTATATACTTACTATAAAACCTAAAATCAGATTGTACGCATACATATATATATATATATACTGATTATAAACTGACTATATTTCATATCTATTTGTAATAAAGTCTGTATAACAATTATAAGCTTATACACTGACTATATGCTCAATACACAGATTACATACTGACTATACAGCTACATACTGATTATAAACTCTATAGACAGATTATACAGTCAGATACTGATTACTAGCTGAATATACTGATTATAAGCTCTATAGACCGATTACAGACGTAGATACTGACTATAAGTTACAGAACGTAGTTAGTTCAGTAGAGATCACTCTCGTGTCTCGCATCATACCATTACTCGTATTTATCTCGCAGTAACGACATTGTCGATGCATGTGGGTACTGTATAAAGTCGGAATATTTCTTTTTTCCGATTAATAAATTCTATTCTTTTGCCTTGAACCCGGTTTTGTTCTCACCTCGTGTGTCAACTCAGATTTCCAACCCACTTCGATTTTTTGTCTCCAGCTTGAAAAGCATGAAAGCGTGAAAGCATGAAAGCCCTACCTGAGAGTGTTTCAGCACTTTCCTCTTTCGACAGTCCGCAGCAGTCTGCCTCAGACAGACGAGTGAGGAAAAAGAATTTTGCAAGAGGACACTGTAAAATGTTCTGTGAGGCCTTTTCCAAACCCAGGCCTTGTTTTGGCATGTTGCAATTTCTGCTCTTACAAAATAATAGTGGTAAATGGAACAGATTTATGTTATGGTGAATGTGCTTGTCACTTGTTTTTCCTGTCTGTTGTTTCCAAGCTGTTGTTGCGTAAGTGGTTTAGCGAGTATATCGAATGCAGAAATGTTGAGCACGATGTAAGCGCTACGACACCACACACACAGAGTTATAATGAACGAAGGGTCAGTGTGATGCGGCCTCGTGTGAAGTGTCCTGACGTGTTTTATTCCTCTTATACCACAGCGGTGTGTGAGCACTGGCAATTTCTAATTCATTTCATAATCACACACTGTACATTCGATCTATTAACAGTTGCAGATAACGTTATGGAATAAGTTGGCGTTACACACTCATGCTCTGTTATGGAAGTTGTCATGTTAACGAGAAACCGCAACACACGGCGTCCGTCCCGTAGACTCTCCTGTGTGACTTAGATACAGCGTTACTGCTGGTCCTGTTTGGTTTAGCTGAGGCAGGCTTGCTGTTGATCCTGAGGATGTTTTGCAGCTCAGGCGAAGAAAGACGATGAGAAAACTCTGAAGAATAGTGTTACACTGAACATTAGGCTTCTGGAAGAAATTACTCTAGATTAAAAATGAATTAAATGTGCTGCCACTATTTGTGTTTTCTTTTAACACGCTGTACGCTGATATTTTAAGATGAACAATTTTTGAAAAATGGCATGTATCCAAAAAATTATTAGTATTTTTGTTTTCAGGAGATTCGTTAACTAACTTGTCTTATTTCATCCCCATCTCTCGTGCAGTGTCTGCAGCAAAAGTGTCCTACCCGAGCATCAACGGCTCCGAGTCCCTGACCTGCGACTGTCCTGACCACCGGTGTCAAAAGGTGTACTGGTACCGTTTACTTCAGGGGAGCGTCACACCTGAGTTCCTAATGTCCGCCAACAGTGTGAACATTCCGCACTATGCAAAAAACATTGACGAAAAACGCTTCAAGTCGAGCGTAACCGACTCAGGAAAGGTGCAATTCACGCTGCGCATCACTGGCTTACGGGAACAAGACGCAGGATTCTACTCTTGTGTGCTCAGCAGTCAGAATTCAGCACAAGATCCCAAAGATCTGATGCCTGTCGGATACTCCATCTTGCCAGGAGGTCTCTATTGTCTTGTTTTCTAGGTCTCTCAATTTCACTATACCGTATTGATCTTATTGAGGAAGTCGCTTATCTGTGTAGAGCTACTGCAGATATACACATGCAGATATATGAAAATTCTTCATTCACATTGAACTCTAGCACTGGGGGAAAACTCTGTGGAAGTAATCTGGATTCATTCTCTTCCGAGCAACACGGAATGATGAGATTTTTGTATTTCTTTTAATTCAAATTCTATTACTTCAGGTGAATCGATAGGATGTTCAGTATGAGTGGATTACGGGTAAGGATCCTGGGTTGAGAAAAGGACAGCGTTTATGATAACAGCAGCCGTTTCTAGGTCTTTAAACTTATTCAGAAAGACGTAAATAATATGAAATAAGCGGCGTGTACACACTTGCTAATGAATAGAACTGACACGGTTTTATCATGGGTGAAAAGTTTGGAAGGTGAAGGTCAGGGTATGTGATTTTCAGGTTCTTAGAACTCATTATTCGAAGAACTCATTATTCTCATGTAAGGACAGTGTTCTTAAATACAACAAACACGAGAATTATGAGTGAATATAGCGTCATAATTATGTCTAGTCTTAGTTTTGGAGGTAGCAGTTCACGACTTGTTCGCATCTCACACATCAGGAATGTAGGAAGTTTTTCTCTTTTGCGACTTGGGATCAAGTCTAAGATAGGGATATGAGATCATTAAAGAGAGGGGAAAAAAAACTAGGTTATTATTCAGAAATTAATTTGGATATTTTTTTTGTATTTAAGAGTCGGACCTGCAGCAGTAGTAGACGGGTTAAGCAGGATGCGCTCGAACATACAGTAATTTTATTGTATATTCAGCAATATCAAAGCATAGAAGTGAGTTTTGTTGCTAGACACTTTATAATTTATATGACACATTTTAAATTAAACCGGTCACTATTTACTATTGTTTTCTGTGTATGATATAGTGGCCTGGGAAAACCCATTAGTCGTCACTAAACAAATATTTCCTTTCTGCTATAATCACATTATATAGATTAAGAAACACGGCTGAAAAATTACACATGGGATATATTTCATTAAATAACATGCTGTTGACTGTTTTCAGACAATCGCTGTCTTTCTCTGGAATCAGAACAACATCTTTAAAATGGTTTAAAGTTTTCTTTTAGGGCTAAACAGTTGGTAAAATAGTGAAATAGTAAACCAGTTCATTATGTCCTGGAAGATTTTATATAGTAGACAATGTCTAGGACAGTTTAATCGGAATTAAACTCTCTTGGTTTCTTCTTGGAGATTAGTTTCTTCTTGGTTTGGTAACTTTGTGTTATAAATAACTTCTTGGTAATTTGGTGTTGTTTTATTTCTTTTGTGTTGTATTGTTTTTCCAGTAAAAATAACAACTCAGGCACCTACAACAGTGAAACATCCCAAGCGTGTGAATGGTCTGTTTAACAAGTGCAAGTCCAGCAGTCGGTCTGTGAAAGGTACAGGCTTGTTGTGTGTAGACGTATAAGATTTTTGTAAATGATTTGCTTTGTGATTGAAATGTTCTTATATCTGTTGTGTTCCAGGTTGCAAGTCTCTGGTTCTTTGGTCATGTATCGGTGCAGTCCTGCTCCTGGTGGTGGTCCTGATCTCAACACTCTATTACTTTAGCAGTGAGTACACACACACACACACATGAACCAGATGCTAGAATGTCCGAAGTATCCTTCATTTCTAAACTTTTGTCACGTTTTAAACGTTAAGCGGAAGCATTGTTGTGTTTTGTGTATTTTGCTTGCACGACGTCCACAATTCCAAATGGATCCTCTCAACGTTGCTGACTGCAATGTTATCCCATTAGCATCCTTGATATATTCATCAGAAGACCATCATTTTCATCATTTCAGCCCTTTATACTTGATATCACTTCTCTCCTTACTCTTTACTCACTTTATTCACTCTGATGACACAATACAACTGGCTGGTTCTTGTAAGTCCTTAAACACCACATGAAAGCGTCACATCACTTTATAGACATATAAAGGGTTTTTTTTTTAAGACATGCTTAAGACATTAGCAGAGCGGGGTCCATTCTGAGAAAGAGCAGTGGTGTGGAACAACCGGTAAATGTTACAGAAGTAATAAAACACAACACAAAAAATAATGCAGCCACATCCGGTAGCTATGTATGTTAATTTTTAAGTGTATAGTTTATTGTATAGTCTGATTATTGTATGCACTGACAATGACAAAGTTAATCCCAGATGTTGCGTGTTTTTATATTCTCTTACGTTGCATCTATTTGTGACGAGTGAAGCCTCCTCGAGCTTATTGATCACTTTAATTCTTTGTCGAATAATGATTTTTTGTTTGTTTATTATTAGTCATCGATGACGCTTATCATAGTGTCCATCATACACAAGTCCTAGTGAAGGAGTGGTTACTATAGTAACCGGTATCACCTGAGAGTGAGTTAAAATGAACCTGTGATTAAATAAATCAGGCAATTATTCTAGCCAATCAGATTGGAGAATTCAGCAGCACTGTGGTTTAGGTTTAAAGCGCATCACAAATAACATTTGTTTTTTGTTTTTTTAACATAATTCCACTTTATTTATGTATTAATACGACGGCTTTTTATTTCATTTATCCTTTTAAAAGCCCTCGAGTCTCCACAGTCTCACCTTTGTCAACACTGTAATATGTTTCTCATGTAAATTTTTTTTGGAAACAGGGCTACCCAAGAAGTGCAGACATCACTTTGTTAAGTGAGTTTTAGATTTCATTTATTATTATTATTATTATTATTATTATTATTATTATTATTATTATTATTATTTTAAAGTTGTGTTATGATTTCCTGTCTATCATTTCCACTTGTCTTTAGTCTCTACTTACTGCCCTTGCGTCCTTAGCATGTTGCTAAAGAGGATAAAAAGAGTTTATAGTTTGTCCCGATTTCCAACTTCCGTAAAAGTTCGTCACTTGTGGCAAAATCCTGGACTTCAAAATCAGGATTTCTGAAAAGTTTAGCATTCAGAGACACCTCCTGCCTCTATAGTAAATTATTATGCAGAGACAGTGTTAATACAGATCTATATCAATTTCACTACAAATATTATTAGTCAAGTACTCTGTTCATTCTACTCACAGTTATGAGCTGATCTTCAATTCCATCCCATTAGGTCCAATTCTTTGCTAAAAGAATCCAGTATTAAATCGATTCACTCGGTGCTTGATTACTGTAAATATGCTTTTTTGTATTCGTTTAGCAAGTTATGAGATGGCTTCTGATTGAATTGTGTTCGGTTTGCAACACAGAAAGCAGCAGATGAGCTAAGACGAGACCAGACGAGACCAGACAGGACGAGACGTGACGAGACGAGCGGCTCCTCTTGTCTCTGCGCTGTGTGTCCGGGTTCACTCTATTGTGGCAACCCTGTTTATTTCCTGTAAATGAGTCCTCTGTACAAAGAAACCTACTTTTTTTAAGCATTTCTGCAGATTTCTGCTTGAATCAGAGATTTCTGATCAGGGTCGTAGTTCTGTTTCCCTCTATGTTATGTTCTGCTTTGTTTATAGTTATTTATTCCTTAAGCACGGTGCTTTTAATATTACAGATTACAGGACAATCATCAAGTAGTGCAGCAAGTAGGTGACTTTTATTAAACCAGTATAGAAAGATTCACAGTTTGGACGTAGCACAGGAAACCAGTTGAACCCTTAAATGTGCTTTAAGCGAAGACTGTAATGTTGATTTTTTATATAGATATAATTGATTTCAAATAAGTACGTTCATGTGGCGCAACCTTCGAGTTAATACTGCAGGGATGGATAGTATTTCTTATATATGTTGTTTTCTAAATTCTAATATAAAACATGGTATTTGAAAAGGCTTGTGTGCTCTGTGGTTTGTTTGTTTGTTTGTTTTTTCCTTTGCATATTAAGTGTTAGCTATAGTTCATAGGATTTTGGTGGATTTTATTTTAGGCTCTTGCCCCAGAGCTGCTCGAATTCTAGAAAGAGAAAGGCATTCGGCTGGAAATTCTGCGTGGCTCCAAAAGCCTCACCTAACGATAAAAATTCAATTAAATAAGGAATCAAATCAGCATGGGAGAGTGTGTTGCCTTTGTCATGCCGAAGTTGATTCTTTTCCTAAATATCCACAATATCCAAAACCTCTCATACAACAGCAGGGTTATTTTTGTCCATTTACAGTTACGTGTAAAAGTTTTTGTGAATTCCATGTAACAAGTCGTTTCTTTTACCTGCTGCGTGCTCAGGAAGTTAACAAGAAATGCAGCGTCTCATGTTACAGAGAAAATGCTACTGACGACTTTCCTGTGATGGAAAAACGTACATGCAGAGATATAGTAGAGATATCCACTATATTACTCTGTTACTATAGAAACGATAACATAATGGAACAAAGGTTCAATGAACACGAAACAATACTTTCTGACCAATCAGAATTGAGATTTGAGATTGAGATTATTACGTCTCAATGAATGCATTAACTCTAGTACATCGTTATGAATTTTGCAGATTTATAACCATTCATTTAAATTCATGTTGGTTTATGACACAGATCATTTAGTTAAGAAACAAATACATTTTTATAAATCAGTGAATGCAATTTAATCGTGTCAGTAAATGAACCTTAATGCTAGTTCATTATTCGCCATGCTTTTTGTGCTAGCGAGTGTGCGAGTTTGGAGCGATGCTTTAGCTATATCAGTGCCCAAGTGGTGAGGAATATTACAGCAGGTGAGCTATACAGAGGTAAGAAATGAAAAATAGATAGATAAGTAATTACTCATTAATAATTGATTTCTGCATTTAAAAAAAAATAGAAATACATTAAAAACAAAAAGTATTGTTGTGGGTTTTTTTATTTATTTACTTACTTACATTTATTTATTTCTTTATTTAACATGTTTTGTGTGTTTGTGTGTGTGTGTGGGGGGGGGGGTTCTATTTTTGAACTAAAAATGTATTTTTATATATTTTATCTTATTTTTCTTAGATCGAAATTTCCTTGTCAAAAAAGGTAGGTGTAGAGGTTAGGTGTTAAAAAAATACTTCACACACCATGAAACCTGCTTTTAAGAATGGAATAAATGAGCTCTAATGACGAGGTGGTTTAATTTGTTCTATTAATCCTATTTATTCATATTGTTTTGATATAATGAGTGAATTTGCACCACATTAGTTTCACACTGCCTCTCTATGTTACATATCTGAGGGTGTGGTGGTTTATGTGTTTGACTGTTAGCTCAAGTTTCCCTCTCTGTCATGGTGTGTGTGTGTGTGTGTGTGTGTGTATGGTTTTCTCTATGTGAAGGTGTGTATGCTACAAAGGTGGGCGATATGACAAATATATTATATGCTGATGCTGATGCTAGGATCGCTGATGCTAGCAAGCGGTGATGTTGTCGTCTGTTAAGTATATTTGGATGGTTTCTTTCCAGCTCTGGTGTTTATGAATGTCTAATTAAAGGCAGAAAACCCCGATAATGAGGAGTGTAGATGTCGTGACAGGTTTTCTAGCACTATCGTGATCCACAGCTGTTATATGAACTACCTCTTTCCTGTGCAGTGAGGCAGAGAGAGCGGTATCTCTCCCTCTCATCGCTCGCTTAGCTTTGAGCTCCTTTATCGCTGAGCTGAAACAAAAAGACCACAGAGAGACCACAGACCCGGCCGCAGCTACAGCGTCACAGGCACAGAGAGACGAGCTCAGGCTCACGTTACACTCACTACTATAATCCGTTTTTTTGCTATGTAGATCACTGAAAGTCAAGATTGTAGCATAGTTAATATACAGTCCAGGCAATGGTGAAGATGTGAATGTGACGGGGCAGGAGGACAACCTGATGTTTAAAGCTTTACAAATGCACATGATGACATCGTAACTTGTTTTTCCCTGGTGCAAGGTGACCTTTCAAATGGGGGGGTTGGAAAAAATGCAGTTTGGAAAATTTGACTTTTGCCATTTCATATGATTATTTCTTACCTAATGATTAAAAATATGTGTTCACAGAATTTATTACATTCTATATACTACATATGGTACACGCTTCCGTACTTATGACCTCTTTCAGCCAACGCAAAGCTCCATTTTTGGTTTCAGTATGAAATAAATGCCACCCCATGCACCTTGTACGCTACTTTACATACGATTTCATCATTTGTGTATATGACTGAATTAAAAATTGTCATGATAAATATAAAGAATAATTAGATATTAAATTCCTTGTTAATATGATTCATATATTGCCCCGTTTATGAAAAGCAGCAAAACTCTGTATCTTGACACCTTGACCTTTATTTTGGAAATAATTTTCATTTTATATTATATTTTGTTTCTGTATTAAATATTGTTTATGTGTGTTTTCCATTGTACTTTTTCTATTGTAATTAATTGAGCAACAAAAGACAAAGAAACAAACCCCAAATGTATAAATATGTTGTTTTATTAAATATATATTATATATTTTGGGTTTGCTTCATCTGATTGATTGATTGATTGATTGATTGATTGATTGATTGATTAATTGATTCGTTCATTCATTCATTCTTTCTTTCTTTCTTTCTTTCTTTCTTTCTTTCTTTCTTTCTTTCTTTCTTTCTTTCTTTCTTATATTAATTTATGTATTTACTGAGTTGTATACTTGTTTGCTTTTTGTCTGTTTGCTATGTTTGTTTTTGCTTGTTCTCTGTATTGTTATATTTTTCTAGCAAAAACTGTAAAGTTCAGATGCACAGTTAGCATGAAATCTTGAAATCGTTTTATCATGAATTAGCAGAACGCTGGAGTCTAAAGCGTGGAAATGAAATGAGAGAGCAGAATACTGTGTGATGAACTCAAAACACAGCCTTTAGATCATCGATATTCATTCTGTCAGACATTCATAATTTAAACGATATTCATTAATCGCTGAATTTTTGCTCATGTATTGAATTTATTTAAGCATTGAGTCGTAACGTCCAGGGAAATGCATTCTATATATAGAATATAGAAGTATAGCACTGCATGCACTGTATGTACTTTTTCTTTAAGCTCATAGCAAAGAATGTACCGTTTAGCATGAGCTTCAACACAGGTGGGTTAAATTAATTTTATATATATTATATCTTCAAAACAGATCAAAAATGAATGGAAATGAACTTAACTTTTTGGTAATGCGAAAATATTTGCAGAAACAACAATGTTTTTTTAATCAGTCACGAGCTTGTAAAGGATTCTTCAGACTGCAGCACAGTAATTTATTTTAACCGTGTAGAAATGACAAGATTATAAGAATCGAAAAACACGGTTGAGGAAAAAAAAGAGAGAAAGTGAATGAAATTATAAACAAACTTAAAGTTTAGTATGGAAACATAGATAATCACCATGCAACTGACAAATATTCAGAGAACATAAAATACTATAATAATAATAATAATAATAATAACAATAATAATAATAATAATAATAATAAATAAATAAATAAATAAATAAATAAATAAATAAATAAATAAATAAATAAATAAAAATAATTGTTTGACAGAACAATGTACAGATATATCACAGATTAAAAATAGGTAATAATAGTCTTAAAAATGTTAATAAAGGAAAATCAATTTTAAAAATGGCAATAATAATACTAAAAGAAAAATACATTTTTATATAACTATGAAATAATATCAGATCAGATTTTTTTTTTAAATGCATGAGTTGAATTTTTTTTTCTTTAGTATTCAAACTGTGATAGAGTTAAAATAGTTAAAAATAATAATTAAAGCAATCAAGATATTTAGAAGTCCTTAGCCAATGTTTATGGTTTTATGCGGTGCCCACACACGCACACGTCCTTAAACATTTCTATGAATTATTTCTTTGATTTGATCAAATGTATTGATTGCTTGCCAAATTAACAACTTAATAATCTTTCTGTAATGTTAATAACTGATCTAACGGATATTTGCCCAAAATATCGACAATATATCAACCATTTCCATATTTCAGTCAGAGCATCAGCAGAGCTATTTAATAGGTATTCAAGAAAACTCGCATATCTTTTTTTTTTTATATCTATATGAAATATGAATCACATGGTAATTCGACACAGATTTAATAAACTGATTTGCATTTGCAGAGTAAGCCTGTGCAGTTTTGCCTGATCCTGAAAGTCACGTGTGTAGAAGCGTGTAGACGACAAGAAACCGAACGCTCTCTCTACCTCGTCTCAGCTCGTGTGCAGTCACTATGGACGACACTCCTGCTCTTCGTTCCTGGGTCTTGATTCTGAATCTAAGCCTGTGTCTCATTTCAGTGCACATAATAATGTCGTTTCTGCTCTCCACCTGCGTGAAGTCTTCAGTGTAGGACGTCGTGTTACTCATCCAGTTCTTCTATTGTGGTGAACAAGGAGACGAGTTGGAGTCTCACTCTGAAAGGAATGCCCATGTAATCCCCATCCCACAGTCTGTCTCTTTTTTCATAACCAGATATGTATATATATATACACACATTTTATATAGGAACCCTTTGTTTTTCAGTTTTGTGAGTCACAAAGGGATCCCCAGCTCAGACATTAGTGCAGAGTGAGAAAGTACCAGAAGTGACGCGATGACTCAAAGCTGTGTGTGGGGAATGGAAACAGAGGGTGGACCATCAGTCATAAGGTAACTCTCGATCTAACAGCACCCACCTTTCACAGAAGAGACGCAAAGAAACAGAAACATACGTTATTATTACGCTGGGCTTTTGACTAAAGACTATTTTTAACCTAGTTGTAAAAGGCGGCATGGTGAAGATATCTAGTGCATTTGAAATGTAGCAAAAATACTATAGATTAGACAGGAAACTGATATAATCAGCTATGAAGCTGATTAGGGAAGCTGATGACTGTGATCAGTTTGTGAAGTTCAGACCCCTTTGGGGTTTTTTGTTTTTCTTTTAGTTTTCTCTACAGTTCAGATTTTCTGGCCTCATTCCCCAATTCTTCCTCAGAATTAGGTCAGATCTTTACAGGGTGAAGAGGTGAAGAAGGTACAGGAGTTTAAGAACTTGGGCTCAACAGTCCAGAGTAATGGAGAGTGTGGGAAAGAGGTAAAGAAGCGAGTGCAAGCAGGTTGGAATAGGTGGAGAAAGGTGTCGGGAGTTCTGTGTAATTGGAACATATCAGTGAGAATCAAAGGGAAGGTGTACAGGACAGCGGTGAGACCGGCCATGCTGTATGGTTTAGAGACAGCGTCACTGAGGAAGAGACAGGAGTCAGAGCTGGAGGTAGCAGAGCTGAAGATGTTGAGGTTCTCTTTGGGAGTGACGAGGTTGGACAGGATTAGGAACGAGTACATCAGAGGGACAGCTCATGTTGGACGTTTGGGGGACGAAGTTAGGGAGAGGCCAGATTAAGATGGCTTGGACATGTTCAGAGGAGGGACAGTGAGTATATTGGTAGGAGAATGTTGGACATGGAGCTGCCAGGCAGGAGGCAAAGAGGAAGGCCAAAGAGGAGGTATATGGATGTAATAAATGAGGATATGAAGCTAGTGGGTGTAAGTGTTGAGGATGCAGAAGATAGGGATAGGTGGAGAGACATGATTCGCTGTGGTGACCCCTGAAGGGAAAAGCTGAAAGAAGAAGAAGAAAAAGAAGAAGAAGAAGAAGAAGAAGAAGAAGAAGAAGAAGAAGAAGAAGAACAACAACAACAACAACAACAACAACAACAACAACAAGAACAAGAAGAACAAGAAGAATCAGAATTAGATGAGATGGGAAGCGTCTGTGAAATGCCATGGTCACATCTCTTCATAGCTGTTCTGTAGGGTTCAATCTGGGCTTCAGGCTTTTTGAAGGTGAAACAATTCTCCAGTCTGAGGTTGTATGCACTCTACAGTAGGTTTAAGTTTCCTTCTTTTCCTTCTTATTCCTGCTGCTGAGAGGTAAAACATGATGCCGCCACCACCAAGCTTCTCTGTAGGGATAGTATTACGAGATGATGAGCAGGTTTTCACTAGACGTAGTGCTCAGAGTTCATCCCAAAGAATTTTTCAACATTTTGTTTAAATCTTTTTTCCTTATGCTCTCACACAATCCTTCTTTTAAGTATTTTAAGTGTCAGCCATGTGTGTTCTGCTCACAAGTGTCTTCTAGCTAGGCACTCCACCCCAAAGTTCTACTCAACTAATTATTACTGAGATAGTCATCCTTCCACCAGGTTCTCCCATCTCTTTAGAGAACTTCTGAAGCTCTGTTAGTGAGGCCACTGGGTTCATGGTCACCTCCCTGACTAAAGCCCTTTGAATCTGGTTATTTAGATCTAGAAAGATATATTCCTGGTGTATTCCAATCTCCCTCCTTTTCACAATAATAGAGCAGACTGTGCTCCTAGGATCCCTTGATCAAGGTCTTTGGACTTCATGGCTTGGTTTTGTACTGTGAATTGTTGGAGCTTCTACACACAGGTAGACACTAAGTGAGATACAGAGACACCAAAAGATAACCAACGTAAACAGGAGCTAAATTTGTAGCACCTTAGCCAAGCATCTTTATGCTAAGCTCATATCTAATGCTGATCATATTTCCGTTTTTGATCTCACAGGAAACTTGATCACGTGGCAAGCTGTAGGTTTTTGTATTATTAATTTCATGAGATAGAAAAAACACACAAGTTAAAACTATTTTTGTTTGGTAATAAATGTTAAAAAAGTCAGCATAGGCTTTTCTGTGTTCTGTGAAATAATAATAAGAAAGAAAAAACAGTTCAGGAAAGGACATACTCTTTATTGGAGAATAATACACACTGTTTACATCCTGATATGTTAAATACTGTGTCTATGAAAAACCATATATTTATAACGTCATGCTTGGGTGTATGTTTTCAGTAACTTACCGTGTTTCCCCCCTGTCTGTGGCCTCGATGTAATTGCGTTATTTTCCCACTGAAGGCATGAACATAAATCACGTGACGCAAGACCATATTGCGACATTAAAAGCGTCAGGTGATTGAGGATTGCTGTAGTGTAGGCAGCTTTTCCTTTCACACTTCGGAGGATTTCTGTACGCCTACAGCCCAGAGTGGGCTATCTTCCACAAACTAGCACACATGTGAAACCTTCATGAGCTCAAGACTCTTTTCCATTGTTCTCAGGAAGCGGCCGTTCATGAAGATGTTATTTACACTGCTGTATTTTTTTTTTCCACAGTATAACTCGTCTTCAATATTAGTTACTTTTTACTTCACACTGAACTTTTGTATTGTGCACAACTCTCACTGTGGAGCTGATCAGATTTTGTTGCAAGAACAAAGCATCATGTGCTGAAAACAAAAATGGCTTTTTTTAACCATCACAAATGGTTCCAGTGTACAACCCACATAGAGCAGTTAAAGCCCAGTGGTGAAGGCTCTAGATTGATAATCAGAAATTTTGCGTTTCAAGCTCCAGCACCTCCATGATGCCCCTAGCAGACGGGTCTGGGCCAGATCTGGCATTTTGCTACCTGGGTTACTTGTGGCCTCTCGCTGCTGCTCAGGATGGCCCACATGAACTGCCTGGAGATAAATGAGATTGCTGTTGATAGTAACCATAAAGATAACTGCAATACATTTACAGTATTTGCCCCTTATTCAGAGCAACTTACAATTATTTATCTAATTTTTTACAACTTACCAATTGAGGGTTAATGGCCTTTTTTAAGGGGCCCAACAGTGGCAGCTTAGTGGACCTGGGATTCAAACACACAACCTTCCAATCAGTAATCCATCACTTTAACCACATCCCATTATCCAGAGTGACGTACAAGAAGTCTCTACCAATTAATACAACACTAGTTCACCTGGAGGAGGAGGAATTGTTGTTGATCTTTCGGCTGCTCCCTATGTGTGTGAGGGGTCACTACCACTGAGCCACCGCCTACCACTGAGCCACCGCCTACCACTGAGCCACCGCCTACCACTGAGCCACCAACGTCTGGACAGCTTCTGGATTTCCTTAAAAGTGGATAGATAATATAGTATATAGTGTTGAGACAGATGAATTCTTCATCATAGAAAAAAAAAATGACAGAAATGAGACATGTCAGATGTTTTTTTTTTTTGGGGGGGGACAAAAGTCCCATATGCTTTTGAAGAAGTGTTTTTTCATGTTTTTTCATTATGGGAAATGAAACTGGATTATGCACATTGTACTAAAAATCTATCTTTTATATATTCTCAGAAAAAAAAAACAGATTTGGTTGTACCATAAAGCAAAATATTTACCATCTTTAGTATAAAAAAGATACTAATAAATGTACTGAACCGTAACCGTCCTTGTTGCTGAGGTCAGACTTTTATCTCTTATTCCTTTAATATGCATCATACACCTTGAAATTAAAAGCACCCTTCTAGATTCAAAAATAGACCCTAAAAGATTCAATCTCAAAGTAGTACTAAAACCTTCATGTACACCTGACCATAACATTCATGATTATTGACCAGGTCGCCAGTTCAGCTAAAATATATGTTACTTTGATACGCTACTCTATTTTAGCTTCTGTGTCTTTTCTCTTAACCTTTTTTTTCCCTTTATTATTTTGATCTTGCTTTTTGTTTCTTAGCCTAAGAAACCTCAGGTCTTCAATTCTGCCTTATTAGTGACACCATGTGGTCAAAATCATGTGACTTCCTGGATTCTTATCATGGTGGGATGATCTTTTTAAAGAGACGTTGTTTATAAAGTTCACAGTAGTTAAAGTAGTTCACAAAAGCTACTTCCTAGAGCTAAAGTGATGTAACAACAGAGAATAAAGTAGTTTTGTTATGCTCGTTAAGCTGAGGTTGACACTTGTGACATGGGATATAAAATACTGACGTCTACCCTTGATTTTGCTGTTATTAAAAAAATGAAACAGACACGTTTTCAGCCCACAGGGGGCAGTATTCACCTAAACCTCATTGCTTGCTTTTTAGCTTGGCAGTACGTCTGTTATAGAAGTTTCCTAAAGGCCAATAAAACACAGTTTCCCTAAATACTTACTGTATTTCAAGAATATCCTAAAATAATCTTGTATTATTACATAGACTTTAAAGCAAGCTGATGCTTTAGAAGGTTATAAGGAACATCATACTAATACTGGATATGACTCCTCTTTGCCCTTAGAATACCCGTAGTTCTTCACCGTACGGATTCTACAAGATTCTGGTCCATGTTAATAAGATTACATCACACAATTGCTGAAGATTTACTGACATTTGCTATGAAGCTCCTGTTCCACTGAATCCTAAGGGTGTCGATTAGAGCTAGACTGGAGGCCACAGAAGTACACTGAAGTCATGTTAATGGAGCCATTTTGAGAAGAAATGGTGCTTAATCACCATTAGAAGAAGGGTAAATTGTGGCTATGAAAAGGTCACTGTGGTTCGACTGTTTTGTAGGTCTGTGTTTCTGAAAAGAGAGCAGTTTGCTTGGTTGATAGTGTAGGCTGTAGGGATTTCAGGGACTCTGATTATGGTGCAAATACCAGGCTTCTAGGCAATACCATTCATTTTAATATTTTAATTTTTCACACTTTTAGGATAAAAAAGGTACTCAAAATGTACTGAACTGTAACCGTCCTCGTTGCTGAGATCAGACTTTTATCTCTTATACCTTTAATATGTATCCTACACCTTGAAATGAACCAAAAATTTTGTTTCCTACCTTAAATTAGTAAAGATATTTAAGGCTGCACTGCAATTAAGCACCCTTCTAGAAAAAAGATACATACTCAAAGTACTAAAACCTTCATGTACACCTGTCCATAACATTCATGATTATTGAACACCCCATTGCAGATTTAGTCCCCCTTTGACCCCATAATAATGTGGTAGCATATTGATTAAGGCGTTAGACTTACTGATCAGAAGGTTGTGAGTTTGAATCCCAGGTCCACCAAGCTGCCAATGCTGGGCCCCTGAGCAAGGCCCTTAAACCCTCAATTGCTCAGTTTATATAAAATGATATAAAATTGTAAGTTGCTCCGGATGAGGGTGTCTGGCAAATGGCAGAAATGTAAATGTAATAATATCAGCTGTTCTGGGAAAGCTTTCCGCTTGATGTCCGAGTGTCTCTGTGTGGTTTGTATGTAATTAACTGATTTTAATCTAATGGATTTTCTATAGGTTGATTTTTACTTCTTTTTTTTCTGGTCTATTATTTGAAGTGATATACTTTGGGTATATTTTGCTTTACTTTCTAGATAGTTATGACATTTATTTTGCCCCTGTTTTTATGATCAGGTGGTAATTGCTCTTTCACTGGCCTTGACAATGAAGTAAGCAACTGACTCTTAAAACTCGACTTGTTTTAATCTGTTCATTTTTTTACTGACAATTTTTTGCAAAAAATGTACAAACTATGCTCACATAATCCATCTGGATTTATAATATAAAATATATATGGATTTTTCTGTGTTTAATATAATACAGACAGGCCCAGAAACCGCTGAAACAATAAACAATGAACAATGGCTGTAGTGAAGATAGATGATGTTTAGAATCTGGTGCGTATAAAGTGCCTGCGGTTTTTGACAGGGTCTCAGCTCGGCTTCTGATTGGTGGGCTTGGGTGAGACACGCGCTCTGCAAGACCCTCGGGCTGGTGCATGGTTCTGCTGCACCCCTGCTGCAACATGCATGTATAAAAGATTACAAGAAGCATTTATCCAATTTCCGTTGTATGTGATCCACTTTTATAAGCCCCCTCTCTCTCTCACACACACACACACACACACACAGAGAGAGAGAGAGAGAGAGAGAGAGAGATGTTCTAATAAACAGATTTCTAATAAATACTTTAGATTGTAAGCAGGGAAATCCGGGGTTAATGGGATTGTATGAATGTTTGTGTCTTTCAGCAGTGTTTAAGGTTTAAGAATCATGTATCAGCCTATATATATATATATATATATATATATATATATATATATATATATATATATATATATACATTCACCAAACTTTTTATTGTACATCTGTTTACAAATGCTGCGCTTGTGATCACTGTGATGTGGGTAAAAAGCATAAAACCGTTCCTATCACAGTGCTGTGCCCTGAAATTCTACAGCTGAACTCAGTTATTTTCATATTGTTTACTTGTTGTGACAGAATTATATCACACCTTATAAACTATCTTCAAAATAAACAAATGCGGGAAAAATCACTTTTAATAAAAAAAAAACCCACCAGCTATTTAATTTTTATTTATTATTATTATTATTCTTTTAAAGTTATCAGGTGCAAATAAAGGATATCATGCAAAACAGGATTGTATAAATATTTAACATGAAATAAACAAACAAAAAAAATGAGATTATTCACGTGTGAAAATTTGGATGTGATCAAAAATGCTAAAATTGTGTAAGTTTTAAAAACATGTTCTCTGTAATACCCAATAAGATAAAAAAAAAAAAATCCATTAACGTTTCTTTTGTTTTTAGACCATGTCAGACTTTTTTTCTTTTTCTTTTTCTTTTTTTTTTTGACAGATCTTTCTTTGTTTCTAACAAAGTGTGAAGAGCAGAGAGTGAAAGAGAAATGAGAATTAGAAACAGGGAGGAGAGATGATCGAGGTCATGCATCGCTTCTTCTTCACACTTCATTTTCTAGCTGCTGGGATTAACTGAGAATAAAACATACCTGAGCGCGAAATCAGACAAAACAAACAAACAAACAAGAAAATGACTCCGATTCTGATTTTTCTTTTATTTGTATTTCAAGGTAAGAAATGCGGTTTTCTTTTCTTTTTTTTTATTAGAGTTCTAAGAGGTTATTAAACTGATATAAACAGAATTGAACGTTACAAGTGAGCATTACTTTACAGCTGAATGTAAACGCGATGCTTATTCGAATTATTTTTTGTTTTGGTTTTTGGATTCTTATCATTTTCTAACCAAATTTTAACCGTTTTATCCTTTTTCAACCTTTATACAAAAGTGATTTTTAATAAATAAATAATAATAATAATTTAAATAAATAAATCTACGTATAAATTTTATAATGTTTATATATTATTCCTACTTGCTGAACTTCTCAATGGTAGTAGAAATGTGTTCATTTTCGATTGGAAACATCCTCATTCTCAAGACACGTTTCTTCTTCCTTTTTTTTTAAACCACCTCTTCCTAAAATATGTATGTCTACATGTGAATGATTTTCTCTTGTTATTGAGATTGGTGGCTAATCGATTTCATTTCACGTATTCAGGTGTTGAAAGTGATGAGGAGATTTTAAATGAGAATCAATCTGGGTCCATCTCTTGCTCCGGGGAACATACAGCCTCAATCTTTTGGCTTCGGATGAGAGGAAACGGCTTTGAGTACATTGGGACCTACAGCAAGAGTAAGAAAAAAGGCACATCAGCTGACGAGAATAAATTTACAATGAAAGAGAACTCTCTGGAAGTGAAGAATTTTCAGCAGGAGACGGACAGTGGCTATTACAGCTGCGTGTCCCTCAACAATAACGTGCTGAAGTTCGGCACCATGGTCAAACTGCGCGGAGAGAAAGGTGGGTTATTAACATCTGCACAGCTAATAAGCGCCTTATAACGTTCATACTCCATTCATACACCATAGAGGTCAGCTTGGCCTTGGTTTGGTCAGCTATATGTATATATACCAGATACCAAAACACAACCAGAGATGAACGAACTACAAGACAATCTTGTACGGATGCTATTTTCCAGAGTTAGTGAGTGATTCATAAATAATTAAGACTTTCTAATTATTTAACGGATATGTTTTATAACGATGAAGTAATTTAGGAAGTGAAATTTTTCTGTTTAACTAGGTCAGGTTTTGGCAGCTGATCAAACCAAACCGCATTTTTCAGCAATTTTAGTCAACTTACAATGCCGAGCGCTCTACACTTTAATTCATATATTTTATATATGTACATATATAACATTTAGTTGTTGTATTACTAGGCTACAGGCTACAGTGCATCTAAGCTCAAATATGCATTATGAACCTTAAACTCACAGTAAGTCCAATCCTTTTTTCGGACAAAAGAACAGTTTAATCTCAAAAAATGTCTATTGGGATGTATATATGAATACAGGAAGAAGCTGCAGTGGACTTCCTAGCTAGTTGATGTAATAAAAATGAATAAAAATGAACTGAATAGCATGTAAAAAAGAATATATATTACATATATATATATATATATATATAACAGGTCTCACCTCTTATTGTCGTTTCAGTCCAGTCAACAGCTAAACCGAAAATAACAACAGTTCAGCCAGTGACCACCAAGACAACTGCTGCAGTGACATGCCCACAGAATACCAAAGGTATTATTATTATTGTTATTATTATTATTATTATTATTATTATTATTATTATTATTATTGTAGTTGCTGTTTTAGTTATTATCTGTAATTCATATTTTGTATTATACACTTCTGTACAGAATTTCCTACAAAAAAGATTAGAAAAGTTTACACTTACTTTGGCGGTGAAGAATCTCAAAGGTTTAGATCATTTTCATTTCAATATCTGACATGCGAGCTTCATTAAACCGCCTCAAACGCTCAAAGACACAAGATGTTCACAGATTTCAAATCCTAAGTAAGATGTATGCAAACACCAGCGAGGAGAAATGAAGCTACTGTGTGAAAAGATTTCACTTTTACCTCCACTCACATTTTACACTTTTTTTTAATATATATTTATCAGGGAAAAAGACTGGAAATATAGATGTGCTTTTGGCTTGTGAGCAGTACATCCTCATTCCTTTGGTTGCTGGCTGTGGAATACTGCTCCTGATTCTGGTCATCACCATCGTTTACTGCAATCGTAAGCATCATCATCATAATCACTATCATCATAATCATCATCATCATCATCGCTATCACCATCACTAGAATCGATGCACCATTTCATAGTCACATTTTTAAGCCACAAAATCTCATGGTATATAAAAGCCAGCATACATTTTGCGCTTTATTTACAATTTATTAATTTCTTTTCTTATACTTACCCAGAAAAAAATAAAAATAAAAAGCATTTGACTTTGGAGTGATGGACACAACGGACAGAACAGAAGTTCAGAAAATATAGACTATTACAGGAAACTCTTTTTTTTCGGTATTACAAAAAAGAACAAATTTTGGTGAGACGTTACAAAAACAGTGTGTGAATAATCCCACACTAATACCTAAAGTAATACTCACTTAAACTCAAACTATAATGATGAGTTAAGGATGTACTAATCCCCAAAGAACGAGCTATCCTTAACTACGACGCGAGTCTCACGACTTCAAGCGTGAATAAAGACCATCTTAGTACATGGTTGTTAATTATTCATGTGGTGTCACTGTAAAGTGTTTTTCACTTTTATTTCCCCACCAAATTTTTTAAAAAAAACCTTAAACCGGGTGTTACAACTTAGTTACACATTAGTTACTAATTCTTTATAGAGTGTTTTCTTTGACTCATAAAACTGTCATAAAACACTTGATTTCACTTCCTTAACAGAGAAAATAAAAACAGCCCCAGGTTTAACACTTCTCAATGAGACCCTCTGATTGGCTGTGGTGTGAGTTACCGTGACCGAAAAGCTCAAATATAAATCAGCATTCTATCTATCTATCTATCTATCTATCTATCTATCTATCTATCTATCTATCTATCTATCTATCTATCTATCTATCTATCTATCTATCTATCTATCTATCTATCTATCTATCTATCTATCTATCTATCTATCTATCTATCTATCTCATGTCTCTGTCATGAGGTGAAAGTCTGAGTCTGAGAGCACTAGTGAAAATGCTTCTGTTTCAATTTACCACAAATATTTTCATTACAAATGATATTTCCAGCAGCACCATAAGTGAAAAGTAAAACCTTTCGAGAAATATTTACACAAGATTGAAAATTTAGTGCAGAACCTTATCCCCCATGTTAGATCAAACCCAAGGGCGTGTTGGATGAGCGCGCGCTTTAGTAGAAGAGATTAGACTCCTGGAGAATTGGTTGTTTTGTACAAAGCAGTGAATACATTTAAGAAATTAGAACTTAGAAATAGACTTTCTTAGACTTAGAAATTCTGCAAGATTTTAAATATATTGAGTATTCCAGATGTTGCACATTCTTTTTTTTTTTGTTTGTTTTAAATTGTAAAATATTTTGTTTATATGCAGTTTTAAATAAATAAAAAAAAATCCCAGTTTTTCAATGTGGTCTCAGGCATTTGGACCCCACTCTATCTATCTGTCAATCAATCAAACAGTCACTCAATCAATCAATCAATCAATCAATCAATCAATGGTTCAATCAATAATTTTCTACCACTCTCTCAATCACATCTATCTATCTATCTATCTATCTATCTATCTGTCTGTCTGTCTGTCTGTCTGCCTATCTACGTGTCTGTCTGTCGATCTATGTGTCTGTCTCTCTGTCTGTCTGTCTGTCTATCTATCTATCTATCTATCTATCTATCTATCTATCTATCTATCTATCTATCTATCTATCTATCTATCTATCTATCTCAAATTTAAGGATCTGTTTTTACATTTTAACGAGTTTCAGCTGATTTGAGAAATAACGATTTTTTAACCGCACATTAAATTGAGATAAAAACACTTTCTCTAATCTCCTCAAGGTATAAGAACAAGACGATGCCCTCATCATTACAAAAGACAGTAAGCAGTTTAAATACAATTTTTTTTTTCCTTTTCCTTACTGTATACTGTATGTATACGATGAATTTCAACTTCTCTTCCCTTCATATTTGCAGTCCCCGAAGCAGACCAGCGGGCCACAAAACTCTACCCAATCCTGCAGACTATTAGCCTATCAGTGGCCAAGAAAACTATTGCTGAACATTTCATTTCAAATACATTTTTTTAAAAAGAAAAAGTCATACTTATTTTGTGATATATATATACGTATATCCCAGATTTACTTCTGATCACATTATTTCTGTAGTAGTATCTGTTTGATGTGTTAAATCATATGCTCTGTTTGGAAATGTTTTGTAGATAATTTTAATAGATGTATGATAGATGTTGTTTTTTTTTTAAATAAACTTTGTACTTTTAAATTTTTGCTTAATAATTGCTTTTTTCCCTTCTTTGTAAAAAAAAAAAAATTCTGTAAACCTTGATAATAATAATAATAATAATAATAATAATAATAATAATAATAATAATAATAAATAAATAAATAATAGTAATAAAATAATAATAATAATAATAATTGATTGAGGCTGAAATTAGACCAGATTTTAGCCTCAATCTAATATAACAACTGCTTTTAAAAATCTATACTTCACCTTATTAGTGTTGCTGAAGTTTAGTGAATATGAATATCAACATGAATAATAAACCTAGAATTACAGGACTTCACCATTTAAGAAAGACTCACCAGACATATTGAAAATTTTATCTCTTTTTTTTTTTTTTATTACTTATCCAGAAAAACAAAAAAACAAAAAATCCCTCCTCCATATCTCTGTCCCTGGGTTAAAAATGAGATTGCACTTCAGCAGGAAGGCACAGTATTGTGAGATCACCACAACAGGAAGACACAGTGAACCAAAACTAAAACAAGAGCGCACGGTTATAGTAGACTTATCAAGACTAAAGCTGTATGTTTATTTAAAAAATAAAAAATAAAAAGGAGAAAGGGTGCCTTATGGTCATGTGAATGTAGCACACACTACGGTACTAGTGCAAGCGCTGTTAGTTTGGATGAAGATGAGAATAAACGAAACAAAAATTCATACTTGGTCTGCCACATCCTACTCAAGCAGTAGTGCATCTACAGGACAGGTTCGAGTGGCGTTACATCGTATGAATCATACGCTGAACCACAGAACAGCTTCACATAGCACTTAAAGGAAGGTTACGTCTTGTGATGCTTGCCGGTAATCGCTTTCAGACCTCCTGCTTTATGTATGCTTTGGATCTAAGTGAAAAATAAAAACCAAACAAAAAAAAAACGAGACAACCAACCTGGCTAGAGACATATACACAGGAAAGCCCTTTCGCACGAGCATCATTTCAAAATAATATATATAATCACAGAAATACAACAGCCATCATACGTACTCTACACTCCTTTCCTCTATACTGTAAACTAGTAAACCAAAGTGGAAGTGCTGTACACTAGTGTCTATAAGTGAGTGGCAATATAACACATTACTATAAAGAAATTCCCCCAAATGGAAAAAATAAAATAAAAAAAAATATATATCATGCATTACACTATACCTAATTCTTTAAAGAGATGTTGAACTGTAACAGCAAATAAGGCACATCAACGTCCTTCCATCGACCCGAAAAGGAAAAATTAATTGCCCATTTGCTTTAAATCCAAATCAGCATTGTGCTCACGGATTCATGCTGGGGGTTATCTGGGAGTAGTTTCTGCTTTTTTCTTATAATAATCATCATCATCATCATGCATGCGCTGAGCCAGGATCAGTTCTGCAATTTTACATTTAATGCTGGTGTTTTCTGTGTCGGATGTGTATTTATGCAATTAAAGTTCTGTACACCTTTCTACCATTACAACACATAATATGTAGGTATTCTTTCGAGCAGCTTCTTGGATTGGCGTCTCTTTATCGCTTCGTGTTGGCAGCCACCTGAAACCCAGGACAGAATAAGTGATATGCAGCTTGAATTATTTTTTGATATGATGTTTAGGTCAGAGGCTTACTAGTGTGTGACGTCTAGCTCTTCCCGCCTTTCTTTGTAGTGGACGAGGGCACTACATCCTTGCTTGGCGCGGCGGGGGGGGGTTCCATGGCTGGGGCATCAGCGGCTGCGCTTTTCTGAGGAAGACGAAAGAGTTATGAATGTATGCTCCGTGACTGTTTTAATAGGATCAACTGTACACCTTCTCATTCATGCAGGCAGCCAAAACTGCATCATATGGCAGCAGTGCAATGTGTAAAATAACGCAGACAGCAGTCCCTCCAGGATTTCACGGAAATCAATGCACAATATTTGTATGGAAATTTTTTTCAAAATGAAAGCAAAATTTCCGTAGATTTGGGCCGAGACGCTTCGTGTGACGTCACCACAACACGAACTGAGACAAAGCCCTCTTCGACTGTGTGGAACATGAGTAAAGCTATCACAGAAAGTAATTATATATATACTACCAGTCAAACGTTTGGACACACCTTCTAATCCCATGGTGTTTCCTGATGTTTATTTCTTTCTACATTGTAAAACAATGCTGAAGGCGGCCAAAATACACAATAATGTCGATATTGAGATATATCTGCTACTGATGCTCTGTAAAGCCTTCATAATGTCTCTAATCTGAGGTGCTGTTACTTGGTGATTTCTGAGGCTGGTAACTCTAAATGAACTTCTCCAAGTTTTGGTCTTGCTTTACTGGGATGGTCTTCATGTGAGCCAGTTTCATCATGGTGCTTGATGGGTTTTGCAAATGCACTTGACGATACTGTTCTTGCAAGAACTATTCCAGAACACCTGACCTTCGTGTCTTAAAATAACAACTGACTGTTTTTTGTTGTCATTACATATGGATTACTGAAGTCCATGTGAGTTATTTCATAGTTTTGAAATCTCCAGTATTGTTCTAGAATGTAGAAAATAAATCCCTAAACAAAAAACACTGAATTAAAAGGTGTGTCCAAACTTTTGACTGGTAGTGTATATGTGTCTTCACTGGTAGGAGTTTAAAAGAAAAATCCTGTGTTTATAGTTTCACCTGTTTGAGCAGTTTTGGTCAAAAAAGCACTAAAAACTCTGGCCGCAACAATCGATAAAAGAAAACTCCATGAAATCCTGAAGGGACTGAGAAACGGGTCAAAAGCGAAATAAATATTGTCTACCAAAAAATAGAATTATGACTCCAAAATCATTCCACATTATATTAAAGGTATAGTCGGGGAATTTTAATAAAATGGTCCGGAAGTAAACCCATCCTTTACATATAGAAATCTCATGTTTTAAAGTAAACTCCATCTTTAACTGAATGCTTAGCAGGATCATATCTCTGGGGCATTCAGACTATTTATACAGCACAGTGACTACTTTTCAGGCAGATTACAAGTTTAACGAAACCTGTGATGCGAATTACAGGACACGTACCCAAGGTCAAATTATTTTCCATCTTTTCTAGGGGTGCCATCATTTTTGTCCAGGCCAGTTGAACCAGCAATGTCTGATTTTTCGATTTTCAGTCAATTTTAATTTATTATTACTTTTGTCAGTTTCAAGTTATTTCAGTGACCATTGTGGGTTCTTCTTTCTTTAATGGAAGGGTACCAACAATTTTGTCCACGTGTGTAACAGCAGAAAGTCTTTCTAAATTCACATTTTTCATTACATTAGTGAAAAGACTCTGGCCTGGTCATGTGGACAGAGGCATCACACAGTAATAAGCTAAATTACATTAATAGCTGCGTCCAGCACACTGCATAATAGCTAAGTTGTGTTATCTCAAGTTATCACTGTGACTCATTTCTAAGGAAATTTAAAAAAGGAAAAATAAACTGGGCATTAAAAGAGTGCAGCTGATGTGAAGATCTGCCGAAAGCGTGAAGTTCATGCATAATATTCCGTGCAATTATTTTTCGATGAGCGTGAAATAAAGTTTCAGCGCATGTATAATATTAGGTGCTTATATAATACAGTTCAATCATAACCTACCTTTGATGAAGATTTTGACTTTCTACCCTTACCCTGAAACCAGACAGAGTTCCCTAAATAAACTAGTATGAACTAAAAGGATCTGTGTGGAAGAGGAGGGTGTGTTAACTTATGACATTGTGAAAAAACTATAAGAAAGATTTATCGCCGTCTCATGGATCCAGGACTTATTTATGACGTATTTATAAAGCCGCATCTGTGTATTCGTAAAGTCTCAAACATAAAATCACCTTCGGTTTGCTGTCGCTTTGTTTCTTGGTAGGGAAACCTTCTGGTAGCAGCGAAGCTGCCAGTTGGTCCATTACTGGACCTGATCCCTGGTAGTCAAACATTAAATAGGATGGACATTAGGTTGCCTTTTTTTAGTTAATGTTAATTGATTAAATGCAGATTCATGTTGAGGTACCGTCTTGCTGGAGGAGGTGTTTACAGGAGGAGCCCGACACTGAAGTGCAGGTGGAGTCTCAGGTACACCAGAAACAAAGTCACTGGACAGAGCATCAAGGGCTTTGTCTTCATCGATTGAGGGCTGTGAGTAATAAAGGAAGATGTTAAAGAAATAGAAAAGTTAGAAGATCACTGGACAGAGCGTCAAGGGCTTTGTCTTTATTGACTGGCGGCTGTGAGTAATGAAGGAAGATGTTAAAGAGATAGACAAGTTAGTTCAGATCTGATATGAACTTTGAATATGAATTGTGTTTTATTCAACAAAACATTTTACAAATATTTATTCATATATATTTTTTTCAAACCAAATAATCAGTTAATAATCAGATTGATAGCTTGATTGAATTGAAAATACTTCATGTAAACACCTCAATCGATCAGACTGAGCTTATTCGGAATGATTGGACTGAAAGGTAGAAATCAACCCAAAAATTAGCCATGTGAACACTTGATCCGACTATTTTCTTAATCGGATTAAAAAAGTCTGTGTGCACGGTGCGGTGTTAGAGGGTGAAGGTGACGAGAGGTTTTGTTCGGAAAATATGTAGTGCACATGTAAATGAATAACTGAACCAGACCGCAATGTTCAGAGTAAAAATAAACAGAATTATTAAACTAAATTATTTTTCTTCTAAATGACTGCCTTGTTGCAGGAAACAGGACATTTGTTTGTGGGGTTTTTTTTTTTTTAGAGGTTTTAGAGGTTATTTATTTTATTTTTTTTCAGTTTTTTAAAATACATTCTTTATCCACAATTTTTTTTACAACTATAAATTCTGAAAAAAAAAAAAAATTATAAGAATGCTCAAGCAAAGTGATTAAAGAGGAATTTTAACAATAATAGAAGTCATAACCAATTTTCTCAGTGACAGCAGCAAAGTGAAAACTTTATAAAAACGTATTGGATATAAATGTATTTAATAAATTACCTTCTTAGCTGCTGCTTTGGCTTTGGCTTCTGCTGCAGCCTTTAATAAAAAAAAAAAAAAAAGAAAGAATGAATGAGTGATAATCACACAGAATTTGATGATAAGTAAGAGTGCAGGACCGGTCAGTACCTTCTTATCTGCTTCTGTGGGCCGATACTCAGGAGGAAGTGAGTCGTCTCTCTCACCAGGTTTGCTCACCCTCTCCTCCACCGCCTCCTTCTCCTGAGCATATCACAGGGAGACGACAAGCAACCGATCAACCTCAGAATAAACGTTTACAATGCTGATATCCTTATTTACTGTTGGTTTGTTTACCTTAACGATATCTTTAGGAGACACTGGTGCTGGCTCAGGTGCCGGACGAATGTCCTTCAGAGTGTCTGAGAGAGCGTCCATGGCTGATGAGCTGCCTTCTGACAGCTTAAAGGAGCATAACGGTGCTAGAGTCAGTGGCTGTGTCTATACTAACACTGTGTGTGTGTGTGTAAGTGTGCGAAAGAGAAAAATGTACCTGTCTGTCTGTAGTAGTGGGAGCTGAAGAAGCAGAACAGACTTTAGACGCGCTCGTGGGAGCCACGAAATCAAGATCCTCGAGGTCAAAGTCTCCTGAGCTCTGATGAAAGAGAAAGCACTGCTTTAGTAACAGAAGAGCTTAATGCAGCTTCAGAATAAACTGTATGTCATAAGTTACACAGATTTTGATTGATATATCCTCTAAGGTATTTAGATGGATAAACAGATTCCTTTCTAAACATATGATGTCTGGCAACAAATCCATTAAGGAATTTATATTAAAAATAACACATTTTTTTTGAGACAGCACAAATTCAACTTGCTTTTTTTCCTTCTATCTTCTATCAAAATGTCATGACCTCATCGCATGACTTCATGCCTACATCTAAACATCTCCTGTTATTTTCTTTCATTATCTTATGATGTGCATGGAAAAATAATATTAATAATATTAGCGACAACAGGAACTTGTTTTGCAGATGTTTCACAACATACGGTATATAAGTGACTGAAAATGACCGTTCTTTAATAAATAAAAACATGCAAGATGTTATACGGGAAATCAGCTTCCAGGCATTAACATTTACTCTGCTTCACTTCAGGCCACATCACATTTATCACATTTCTCCAACCAAAGTGCTTTTAAAGACTCACTGTTGCTGGAGGAGCCGAAGGAGGAAGACAGGCCTGGACTACAGGAGGCGCTGCTGAGCTGGTGAAATCTCCAGAAAGCATATCCAGAGCTTCATTAGGATCCAGGGATGGCTGTTAGAAAAAATAATGTGTAATTAAACAGCTTTTCGCACTAATAAAACACCACATTTTAGGTTTTCCAGACTAGAATGATATGCTACCTCTTTCTTTGGTGGTGGAGGCTGTGTTTTGGGGTCTGTCTTAGGGAATCTGTACTCTGGAGGGAGTGTGTCGTCTCTCTCACCCACACGCACACCTTTCTCTGCTTTTAGCTTATCCTCCTAAACAAACGCAAACATAAATGTTAGTGGATCCTTCTTTCCACAATGATTTACAGGTTAGAATTAATTTCCATTCAATATAACTATATGTAAATGATATACATGTTATAAAAGAAATCGAAATGAGATATTCAGTACATGAACGATTTCCTCAGGTCTGAGTATCGGGGACATAGGAACCGGTTTTGCTTCAGGAAGTGTGCCTCCCAGGGCGTCGAGAGCATCCAGAGACATGGAGTCTGCCTGGAAATTCACAGAGATTCACTTTTTTAACGCAGAGCTAAATAAAACTGAAGTGATTATAAGAGCAGAGTTGTTGGTTTTTTTTATAACAAGCTAACGTGGCAATGAGAAGTTAGTATGAAATCACTTGTAATTATAATTAGGTTTACTACCCATGTATAAAATGGTTTTCATCACATATTGGCTCAAGCACTGCAGGACAAAAGTTCACTGCAGTGTCTGAGAGTGTGTCCACGGCTGACGCTGTACCACTGAACTTGAGACAACTTACAACAACAAATTGTGAGACAGACAGTGATGAAGCTACATTTACCTGTTCGCCAGTGGCAGCAGCAGAAGAACAGACTTTAGATGCACTTGTGGGAGCCACAAAATCACCGGCAAGTTCCTCAAGATCAAAGTCTGTTGAGCTCTAATGAAAGAGAAATGGTTCGTTTGTTATTTGAGAATTTTTATCTGTATATTATGTTCAGATAGCATAACGAACCTGCAGTAAAGGATATTAGTATTTTCTTTCAATTCCAAGGTATCTACAGAAATATACGTAAGTAAACTGATAACAATAATAACAAAGTCTAAATGATCACCAGTCGGATTTCTTCTCAAATTCGGCATTTAGTTCATTTTCTTTTAGATAACCTCATAGCAAAATGTCCCTGTTCGATGACTGTCATCAATACCAATCAGTGAAAGACAAAAGAATCTTGTTTGTCTTTTATTTCCTGTCAAACCCCCATGATGTTTCCCTGCCTCTGATTGGTCAGAAGGTGTTCAGTAACAGGGGGCGCAGTCATAGGAAAACAATCAACTATGATGTCATGATGCAGTGAGATTACTAGAGTTACTGTTACCGCTCTGAAGTGAAATATGATCTGATAACACCATGTCCTGAGTTGAGTTGTTCCTCTATTTCACATCAGCAATTTGCCAACAATTCTAAATCATTATTAAAAGACACCTCATGCTTTTTACACATTTAGAGCTGTAGAACGTCCATGAAACATCTTACTTAGAAATCTCTCTCTCTCTCTCTCTCTCTCTCTCTCTCTAGTTCAGATTATGACCAAAGAAATAATATATCAGCTAGTGAGAAACGAGTATGCACAATGTCCTCTATCCTGAAGACTTTCCTTTGGTGGAAATCTCGGAAACTGGAGTCTACTTCCATAAATGCTTAATACATTTTTTTTTAATATACCACACTGGTGTCAAAATCTCCAGTCAGCATGTGTTTCTGTAACACACTCGCTGATTGTAATTTACACATGTAATAATGATACTCACTCCTGCTGGAGGAGCCGAAGGAGGAAGACAGGCCTGGACTACAGGAGCCGCTGCTGGACTGGTGAAATCTCCAGAAAGGATATCCAGAGCATCATTAGGGTCCAGGGATGGCTGTTAGAAAAAAATAATGTGTAAGTAAACAGATTTTCTCACTAATAAAACACCACAGTCTAGGATTTGCAGACTAGAATGATGCGCTACCTCTTTCTTTGGTGGTGGAGGCTGTGTTTTGGGGTCTGTCTTAGGGAATCTGTACTCTGGAGGGAGTGTGTCGTCTCTCTCACCCACACGCACACCTTTCTCTGCTTTTAGCTTATCCTCCTAAACAAACGCAAACATAAATGTTAGTGGATCCTTCTTTGCATGAACGTACAGGTGAAAATAAAGTTCCAGGCATAAATAATGAGATGTTAAATACATCGACTATATCCTCAGGTCGCAGTTTCGGGGACTCGGGAACGGGTTTTGCTTTAGGTAACGTGTCTCCCAGAATGTCCAGAGCATCCAGAGCCATGGGGTCAATCTGAGGAAAACAGAGACACACCTTTTAGTGAAGAGCTAATGGAAAGTGAAATGGACATGTGGACAGAATAGAAAATGGCAATGTTGATCATCCTAAAATGGCACTGAGAAGTTACTAATAAACAAATTCTGATTTTAATTATTTTAAGTACTCATAAACCTGTACTCTTACAGCAAAATAAATTGCTTCTAACACCTAACAAAATACTAGCCTAGCAAACACCATACCCTGCTGCTATACCTGGCCGACTAACTAAATGCTAATAAACAAGATTTCATTTGTCACAAGTAGACACAATTAGAAGTTTATCGGCAATTAAAAAAAACTAAACTTACTACAAACTATAATATAACAAGTAAATGTATTTAATTTAGCCAGCCAAGGAATTATTATGAATATTAGCTAGGCTAGTCAGCTGTGTTAGCATGCAGGTACAAGGCCCCAGGATTTATTTAGTTTTATTGAGGTGCTTTACAATTGTAGTAAAATAATTCCACTTTATAATGGCAGATATATTATACATCGTTATTATTATACAAAGATTCAGTCTCTCATTAAAATAAAAGAAAGAGATAAATCGAGTGGAGAAATGCCCTTGATTTACCAGTAGAGGGCAGTGTAACGCTAAAAAACATACAGATTAGACACATCCGATAATCACATACTATATTTTGGGCCAAATAGCATTTACTTTAGAAGGGACAAAGAGTTAACCATTTTAAAATAATTCAGAGATTTGACTTTTTATTAGTGCCAGAATCTCAAAAAGAAACCACAGTCCTGCCATCTTGGCTCACAAGACTACAAACTGTCTTAAGTCTACAAACTGACTTAAAGCTAGCATGAAGAAAAAGTATCGCTAACAGAAGCAAAGATTTTCCTCATTATTCTCCTTTGTTATAAACCTTTGTTTCCATTGAAATCAGTCTAACCGCTGATTTAACTAAATATAGTGTAGTTTCGGGACTTATTATACCTGTTCAGATTCGGATGGTGTGCATTTAGTAGCTGATGTTGGGACAGAAGGTGCACCAGAACAGACCTACAGAAAGAACGAGAAATATATATCACTACAAGGTGCTGACCAATCTACTGGTCATGGCGATATAACTCAAACTTATATCAGTGTGAAATACCTGTTTGCCTTTGGAAGGAGCCACAAAATCACCTGACAGGGCTTCTAAAGCTGAAAGATCCTCCACTTTAGGCTGCAAGAACCAAAAAACAGAGTGTAGGTTATTGGTAGAATATTAAATTATACCTAGAATGAACTTCATGGCCAACTCATTTATTTATTTATTCAAAGTTCATTTTCTTAGAAGAAAACACTTTGCTGGGTTAAATTTTACTCTTCTTGTGCAAGGTAATGTTCTTACCTGCTTGGCTTGGGCTTTAGGAGGAGCAGGGCTGTGGACAGAAGGTGCTACACTGGCGTCAGTGAAATCTCCAGACAAGATATCCAGAGCCTCAGTCGTTCCCATGGAGGGCTGGAGAGAACAATATATACACCAAGTACCTCAGAATGGATTCATAAGGAGGATCAGAGTATTATAATGCTCATTATAATAAACTGATTGTTATAACAAAGCCCAGGACCTCATGAATAATATACAAATGTCATTTCCCATCAGTTACATTATACTATTAAAGCAATATAGATCAATTTTTTATACTCAAGTCCAAAGAGAAATGTGAATGAATATGAGTATTATTACAGAAATTCTGAGCATTATGATACAGAGGGTGTTTCTACACTCTAAAAAGAAAAAAGAAATCCAAATACAGGTCTCTATCTATCTAGTATCAATCAAAAGTATCCTTTAAGTCCTGTAAGTATCCTTTGGGTCCGGTAAGTATCCTTTAAGTCCTGTAAGTTGTGAGGTCGGGTGAAACTTACAGGACTTAAAGGATCTGCTGCTAAGATCCTGGTGCCAGATAGCACTGCACACCTTCAGGGATCTAGTGGAGGGCTGTTTTGGCAGCAAAAGGGGGACCAACACAATCTTAGGCAGGTGGTCATAATGTTATGCCTGATTGGTGTATATGTAAAATAAATACAAAAAGAAACTGATGAGAAAATGTTCTGAAATGTCCTCAGTGGAGTGGTCCAGAATTACCTTACTTCCACAACCTCACTAAGAAATAACTAATTCAATAATAATTTTTATTGCAGAGTATGAAATTATGACTTGACTTCTGTTATAATCTTGACACATATTCTTAATTTCCACCGATGAATTCTAAGGACTCTAAATTCTAATTCTAGGACACATCCAGATTCCTTGGCTGTTCCTCTACTAAACTTATTCCAATAACCTGGATGAATTAAACCCTGATTAGATACGAACTAAATCAGACACCTGTTGTGGTGGAGGAGGCTGCTTGACGTCTTTCTCCAGCAAGTGCCTGTATTCGGGCGGCAGCGTGTCATCTCTCTCACCCACAAGCACACCTTTCTCTGATTTCGCCTTCTTCTCCTGAATACACACAATACACACAGCATTAACTGATTACCCGGTCACTCCTGATCATTAAAAGCATGGTTGTTTACAAAAAGAGTGATGAAATATAATAAACTCATTTATATATTTTTAGTCATTACATCGACAATTTCCTCAGGTCTGAGTTTTGGGGACTCGGGAACTGGTTTTGCTTCAGGTAAAGTGCCGCTTAGAGCGTCAAAAGGGTCTAGAAACGTGGGATCTGCCTGAGGAAACACACAAGAGAAACATGGATAAACATCTGACCAACAACAATGAGTAAATAACTGCAGCTCAGCTAAATCGGGGTAAATTTAATAGTTACTTCCAGTTTTACCATCCAAATTTATACTGTTTTTCTTTCTTTTTTTAAAAAAAACAAGTCCAAAAATATTTCATTCGTCTTATCAAGACAGCAAATCTAAAGCCAATTGAATTTCCATATTTGAAGTTAATGTTACAAAACGTAGCTTATCATGTCATCAAGAAACCAGAAAACACAAACTGTGAAAGTACTGAAGACTTTTCTGTCTCGGTTATTGACACTGTGACTCCCTCCACATGTGTCTCACCATATAATTGACACTTTTTTTTAATTGGTTCACGGTGAGCATCGAACAAGCAAGTCTTTAATAATAGAAACAATAATACACTATATTGCCAAAAGTTTTGGGACGTCTGCCTTTCCATACACATGAATGTAATATGGAGTTGTCCCGCCGTTTGCTGCTATAACAGCTATCAACTCTTCTGGAAAGGCTTTCCACAAGGTTTTGGAGTGTGTTTATGGGAATTTCTGACCATTCCTCTAGAAGCACATTTGTGAGGTCAGGCACTGATGTTGGATGAGAAGGTCTGGCTCACAGTCTCCGCTCTAATTCATCCCAAAGGTGTTCTATCAGGTTGAGGTGCAGGACAGTCAAGTTCCTCCACACCAAACTCACTCGTCCATGTCTTTATGGACCTTGCTTTGTGCACTGGTGTGCAGTCATGTTGGAACAGGAAGGGGTCATCCCCATTCCCAAAATGAAATTTTCCAAAATGTCTTGGTATGAAGCTGAAGCATTAAGAGTTCCTTTCACTGGAACTAAGGGGCCGAGCCCAACCCCTGAAAAAAAAACACCTGAATTCAATGATTTGGAGGGGTGTCGCAAAACTTTTGGCAATATAGTGTATATCAGAATGAGGGCATTCATAAAAACCCTGCAGCTAAAACTATCATCAGTGAAAGAAAATTCTTCTATAATACAGAAAGTGGAGCTGTAGAGTCAGGTTAATATGCCCCACCAACCTAGAAACAGTGTGTGTGTGTGTGTGTGTGTGTGAGAGAGAGAGAGAGAGAGAGAGAGAGAGAGTGTGTGTGTGTGTGAGAGAGAGAGAGAGAGAGAGAGTGAGTGAGTGTGTGTGTGTGTGTGTGAATGTGAGGTTTGACTGGGCAGGTTAGCTTCTGATAATAACAGAGCTGAATAAAGAAGCTGTTCTTAGAAGATGTGTGTAACGCATACCTTAGTTTATTTCCCAAAACTTTGGTTTCAAAGGAAACATTCTTTCCAAGAGAACATTCTTTCCAAATCTCTACAGTAAAACTAGTCAGTGACGTGAGAAAAGCTGCTCAATTCTCTTAAGATGAATTAACACACAAAGTCTTGAATCAGCACCTACATACTGTATAGTGTTACTGTAAGGGATTCAACAGTGTGTGTATTGGGCAGCACGTGTGTGTGTGTGTGTGTGTGTTTCTGTTTATGTGAAAATGCACTGAAAACTGATTTCTGAGGCAAGAGCACTTTTAAACTGATGCAATCTGTTTGTGTATGAGGAAATTGTCTAGAGTTTATTACAGATTTATTACTATACTTTTGTGCTTTATTATTTATTAACAATGTTTATTACACATTTGACTATTTAGCGTTACTGCTAGATGTTATACTCTTAAGTACTGCAATACCATGTGCTGTATGCATGTGTGTGTAGATGTGTGTGTGTGTATACCTGTGTGTAAGTGAGTATATATGTGCATGTGTATCTGTGTGTGTATGTGTATGTGTGTAGGTGTGTGTGTGTGTGATCAGAAACCAGCTGTTCCAGGTTTTCAGCAGGTGAGGTGTGTTTGCACTCCTCGACTCCTCCCAACATTCCACACAACAAGAAACAATAACACTCCTGCTTCAAGCTTTAACTCCTTCATATAAACCTCACAAAGGACAACAAGCTGAGAGAATTACACCGGCGTATCTCCACCCGAAATAACCCCGTGTCACCACGCCTCCTTCGAATTAACTAGCTAAGAACTTTCACAGGGACTTGAATACTGGATGCTGCATGTAACCCTGATTAAAAAAATATACTGGTTTTATAAACATGTGTTTGCTGTACTGTGTATTTCTGAACACTGCTCTGATCTTGACTTGAAAAGCGCCACACCTCTGACACACCAGGAAACCAAATAATTATCACCAACAAATGCTGCTTACTATATCACCTTCACGCCCCTCGTTTTTTTGTTTTTGTTTGTTGGAAAATCTGAACAGCCGACTTTGTAAAATCGGGCCGAAAGGACGCATTAACAGACGTAAAGCAGCTAACATTAGCGAGCTAGCCGGCTTACGCATGGTGCATGTATGACATGAGCCAGACAAAGCAGAGTGTTTAAGAAAAATACCTAAACCCCTGCGATAAGGGTTGTGTATTCAAAAAAGTTTGATTCTGTCTCTGTAGCTTCAGACTAGCGTTAGTTTAGGAACGTGGTAGCGTAGTGGTTAAGGTGTTGGACACAGAAGGTTGCGAGTTCAAATCCCAGGCCCACCAAGCTGCCACTGCTGGGCCCCTGAGCAAGGCCCTTAACCCTCTATTGCTCTTTTGTGAAAAAATGAGATATAAGGTAGTTTAGAGCTAAGGTAGCATAGCAGGCTAATTTCTGTGAACATCAGCTAGCTGAAATCATGAAGCGCAGAACGAGGTATACTCGAATACTCGGTTGCCTAGCAACAAAGCTAAAATTGTGACGTGAGCAACCATATATGTATGTTTTGGTTCATTTTGCTGTGATGGAATATTTTTCATTTCTTAATTATTTATTTGTTTCAATGTAGAATAATTTTCTTTTTAGGATTTTATTTAAGTTTTTTTTTGGTTAGCATTTTATGTCTCAGGATGTATTATATAAATGTTGCTTGGAAACTTTCAGATTTCTGATGGTGATACACTCCAAAAGCACAGAAAACACACAAACCTGAAGGCAAAAAAATTTGGAAAAATATTTAATGTTTACCTTAGGGCCTTGCTTCAGTTTATCTGCAGAAACCTTTTTTTCCTGTGGAAAAACATGAACATTTTATTTTTACATTCAGCTTTTACATGTATATATTTAACACTGAGCACATCAGTAACACGTCTCCCCTCCTACCTCAGTCTTCGGTTTGACGTCCTGAGCTGCTGCACTCGCAGCGGGCTGATGAAAGAACATATTAATTCATGTTATATAAATTTATACTCATTTATATAAATATATACATACACACACACATATATATATATATATAAAATCATTTCAGCTGCATGCTGCAATGTGGCGTAAAAGGTGCACATGCAATACACCCATAAGCAGAACTTGCAGAGCATTACTACGTATGTCGACATTTCCTGATCCTCACTTTCTCTATCTTTGGTTTCTTGTCAGCAGGTGGAGCAGGAGACAGACTTGACGGCACTGAAACGTCTTGTTTCTGCAAATTAATTCGTCATAGGGACTCAGATAATGTGTTCCATGAGGTTATACGGATACATACAGCAAACATGGATCCGAATCCGAGCCTCAACGCACATTGATTTAGACTGTTGAAAGACACTGAAGCCTGTTATCGAGTTCAGAACATTCCGGAAAAGCATGTTTAAAAAAATGTTTAAAGAAAAATAAGTCAGATGGATGAACCGGACTCAATCCAGTGTTCTGAACTGAATCTTTTTCAATTCTGATTTTTCGTTTACAAGCTCAGGTTTCCAAACTACGCAACATTAGGGCTATACAATATTGATTGTGTAATATCATGTGCTGTATTTCATATACTGTACATTTTTCTCAAAAGAGAAGCTGGAAAGCACAAAATCATCAGTTCTAAAGGGATCGTGACATTTATTTTGCTTATATGTTTGTTTCTAGAATTTTTATTGTATTTATTTTTTAAATTATTATTACATTTACATTACATTTCTGGCATTTTGCAGAACCCTTATCTAAAGGGACTTACAATTTATCTCTATTTACTGTATACAACTGAGAATTGAGAGTTAAGGGCCTTGCTCAGGGGCCCAGAGTTGGCAGCTTGGTGACTGGATTCAAACTTACAACCTTCCTATCAGTAGTCCAACACCTTAACCTCTAAGCTATCACATCCCCTTTGTTTCCTGACTTTGTATCTTACAGATACAAAGAACTGAGACTGGAGACTCCTTCCTGAAATCTCCTTACAGAAAACTTGCACACATCAACAAAGTTTAAAACGAAATCTGTTTATACAGAGTGTCTATAATAGAGCAGATTAATATAAACCCCTGTGATATGACTTGAAGCTGAATAGAGCTGCTGTTAAAACGTTTTTTAATGTTACATACTTTAGATTATAGATGGAATAAAACATCTATTTCTAATTTCCTTTCTTTTTGTTTTTGTAAGGTGGCTGCACTGTTTTATAGGCACTCAGCTAAAACTAAATGTGATGAAACATCCAAAACTTTCATTATCATAGAGCAAACACAGGATAAATTCATACGGCACAAAATGTACAAAAACGTTGCCAAATATTTACATATGAAATTAAAAAATTGCTGATGTTTTTCTCTTACTTTTTGAGCAGTCGGAGGAGGGGCGTAGTTTTTACGGGTGTCGGCAGCAGCCACAGTTTCGTGTTTCTGCAGGAAAAAGAAAGAAAGAAATCCATTTAAAATCAGAAACCAAGGTTGATTAGCATATGTTAATGAGATGGTTATGTGTGTTGATGATTACATGAGCCTATTGAAGAACCCTTGGTATTATATAGAAAAAAATCCCTCTGATCAAACACTCTTAGAAAAAATAGTCTAAGGGTTATTTGACTCTTTTTGCACACCCATGAGTTCACAGACTCCAGCGATTGGCTTGAGCTGCAGGGGAGAGATTATTTTAACCCCCCTGTGAAGGCTTTCCTGCAAGTAAAGCCCTATCTTGCAGAGTTCTACTGTATATAAAAAGCTTCCGAAGGTGAAGAACCTTTTAAGGTGCTAGATTTAGTTTAGATTAGATGTTAGTTGTTCTAGATATGAATTGAGGCTAGTGTCTGCGTTCCTACCACTTGTGGTTTGGATGCTCCGGGTGGTGGAGATGATACAAATCCAGCAGAGAGAGAGTCCACAGCCTCATCCACTGTTAGAGGCTTTCAGAGATTAAACACACACACACACACAGAGAATTTAGCCAAGTGGTGTGTTTTTATGCATTCCTTCTCATTTTATAAATTATTCATAAACAAACAAACAAACAAACAAACAAACAAACAAACAAATAAATAACCCACAAGAATGATCATTTTAAAATGAAAGCTAAATTCCAATTTTTTTGTTTTTATTAAATAAAGCCTAAATAAATAAATAACCCACAAGAATGATCATTTTAAAATGAAAGCTAAATTCCAATTTTTTTGTTTTTATTAAATAAAGCCTAAATAAATAAATAACCCACAAGAATGATCATTTTAAAATGAAAGCTAAATTCCAATTTTTTTGTTTTTATTAAATAAAGCCTAAATAAATAAATAACCCACAAGAATGATCATTTTAAAATTAAAGCTAAAACTTTTTTGTTTTTATTAAATAAATGTTACATAAAATATAATATAAAATATAAAATAAACAAACAAGTCAATAAACCACAAGAATAACCATTTTAAAATGAAAAATAAATTCTAACATTGTGCTTTTATTAAATCAATGTTACATTTGTGAAACAAACAAACGAACAAACAGGTAAATAAATAAATAACCCACAAGAATAATCTTTTTAAAATGAAAGCTAACTTGCAAATGTTTTTTATTTATTTACTTATTAGAATATACTACCACAAGAGGGTGCTGAAGGGCAAGAAACTAGAGACACACCCCACTTGCTTACTGTGTAAAACCACGCAAAATATGTAGGTTTTACAAACACCATAGAAAACATTAACCTACTTCTCATTTGTTATTACAAACAGGATATTAAAGTCACAAATAGAAAAGAACAGCAATAAGTGAGAGTAAGCAAGAAAAGGGTGTGGACATACGTGACATTACTGTAGTGTGCGTGGGTGTTTTCTTATTGGGGTTTGGTTGGGCAGGACAATTGAGCGATAATTACTAATACTGACGTCAGGTCAGTGGTGCCGTCTGTTCTGACATGGGTGTAAGAATAATAGTGAATAAGGGGAGCAGCCTCCGATCAGTGTGAATGCAGATGGGATAGTTTGTGTGGTTGTGTGTGTGTGTGTGTGGTGTGTGTGTGTGTGTGTGTGTGTGTAAAACACAAAAGATTAGTAACCAGGTGTTACAGACACACAGCAGGTCCAAAGTAAGGGTGGAATTAATGAGACTTAATTACAGGAGTATGAGTAATTTACTGAATTCACCAAAATCTTTTCCAATAGCTGACTGGAAAATGACACAAAATGGCGGCACACGCTGAATTTCACTTTGTTATCGATTACTAAGAATTTATTCATATGGACATTTTTCTTAGTATGTTTACCAAAATCGTCTGAGGTAAATGTCGATGCCACCAGCAAATATGAATGAATTTCAGTGTCTTTCTGCCTCTACAAGACAGGCTAACTAGCTAAATCATTATCTCTAATTATTTAGCTTCACCACAACACCTGTTATCGATTACTGAGTACAAATTTATTCATATAGACATTTTTCTTCGTAAGTTTACCACAACTTCTGAGGTAAATGTCAATGCCCCTGACAAACATGAATTGAGTTCAGTGGCTTTCTGCCTCTAAAAGATATGCTAACTGGCTAAATCATTTGCTCCTTTTATTTAGCTTCATAGCAACACCAGTTATCAATTACTGAGTAAAAATGCATACATAAGCCACCACTTTTTCATTTGATGGCCATAAAAGATTTCAGAAGTATCAGAAATGATATAACTTAACTTTCTTATCTTTTCAATCTGACTATGACATTAGGTGCAACATGGCTGATTTATTAACAGTACATCCTTACCTTGGAAACTTCCTTGGGCTTCTCAGGTTGTCCAGCAGGCATCTTCTTTTCCTAGAGGAAGCAGTAAAGTTATTCTAAGGCCATTACGGTTAATAAAATCCTTCGAAAGATACTCTGACAAAAGACAACAAGGCGACAATGACAGGATCTGGAAAGATGATGGGGATACAGAGAAAGCACAAACGCAATCAGCAGTAGCATCACAACTACTTTTTTAGTTACTCATGCCAGACTGACCATGTCTTTCAGTCTGTATCCAGGAGGCAGGGTATCATCTCTTTCTCCACAACGCTGAGCCACATCTGAGGTTAGGTGAGGCTATGGCATGCAACACACTATTACAACGCACATTCAATAATCAAAAGCAAAATGCATGCTGTTAGAAATACTACACACAAACAAGCACGGGCACAGAGAAAAACTCATACCTCTTTCACTTCAGGACCAGTAAACTGAGGGCTTGTGGAAGGCTTTGAGGATGGCAAGGTGCCAGACAAGGCATCAAATGGATCTACAGCCTGTGTTACAGCATAAAATAGAGCAGGATAGCAATGCTCATGCAAACTGGCATGCTTGTTACAGCCTATGATACACAGCAACAGCACTGCAGAAGTTAAAAAGACTGCTGACTCACCGTAGTGCTGGTCTTCGCAGAAAGCTCCAACTTCACCTACAGACCAGAGGAACACAAGAGTGTGAGTCTTGCAGAGCATGAAGTATTTTCAAGTCACTCGAAAATAATTAGGTTTTGGAAAGACTGGTTAGCAATTTCTCTGCTCTACCTCTGCTATGTACACAAGGCAAACTGCATTTGTAATAAGAACATGAACGATGTTTTGGCTTCCTCCAGTCGGCTCCACCCTCTGTGTGCAAACTGCAAACGCACTGAGGTCGACTTTTAAGTAAAAGGGACGTGGCTGAATATCTGAAGACTGGGAGTTGAGCTCATTGAGTCTAGCAAAATCCAGTGAATGGAAATATTACTAATCATATAAATAAGCAACAACAAAAAAAAAAAAACACTTGTCACTAGGTGCAATGGCACCTAAAAGTAAGTTATTTTAAAGCCAATCCAAGTTCCGGCTTATGCTAACAAATAGTACGCTTTATCCATTTATAGTTACATTAAATTTTGTGATACCTCTTTTGTGAAACATCTACGATACAAGTTTGTGGACAAATGGATCTTCCAAATGTTAGAAACACACCATTGAACAGAATATATCTTTGCATGCTAGAGCATTACAATTTCCCTTTCTGGTACAAAGAGACCCAAAAAGGTTCCGGCATGACAATGCTCCTGTGCACAAAGCGAGCTCCATGACAACAGTTTGCCAAAAATGTGAAATCTTTCCAAGTAACTGATTATTCAGTATATAAAACATATAGCCTTGAAACCTTCTGGGAGAAGTTTGAGAAGTCCAGCTTTGGATCCAGGCCTAATTCACAAAGAGCTGCTCAACTAAACTACTGAAGAACAGAGATGCTGAAGGAAAAGATTTCTGTGGAAGATTTTCGTGTGTGTTTGTGTGTCTGCTTCATAAATAAATACCTTAACATCATCCTTTTGGCTAGTGGTTCCAGAAACGACAGTGGTGGCAGTGGGCTTTGTTACTGTCGAGGTCACCTTAGAAGGTTCTGGTTTGGACGATGAAACTGCGGTGCTCTATTTAAAGTACACGTTTAACTATTAATGAGTGGTCTAAAAGCCATGCAATTTACAACGCATAATTCAAGCTGAAGATGTCTTATGGCTAAAGCAAATGGCAGTGATGTTACTGAAGGTTGATGGGAAAGACAATGTAAAAGCCGTAGTTCTGCTTATTGCCTAGCCAGTGAGAGAAAGACAATATCAATAAGCAGAAAGCTTTCAAAGGGCATTCCAGAAAGAAGCAAGAAGTGCTCTGATAAAACTGAAACAGCGTGAAGAGGTGATGAATCTCAGGCGTGTCCCGCGAAGCATATGAAGATGCCAGAATACAACAGCTGTCTTTTATATACCTGGACTTTAGAAGTATCTGTGGGTTTAACCAGTTCTGTAGAAGGTTTTCCTGCTCCACCTACTGCACCCGTTGTTCCAGTGCTCACAGGTGGAGCTTTGGCAGGAGTCACGGGTGGGGCCTGTATCAAAAAGTCAGGCATGAAGTCTGACACGTCAAGATTTTCAACCCCACACTGTCATGCATGGACTTGCTCTGCTAACATGACATGCATGTACTAAATATGCAACAGTCAAAAAAAAAAAAAAAATAGGGAGTGTCATAGAAGAGATATTTCAATTCAAGTGCGTCCCATCTGGCATACGTAGAAAGAGAAAGTGCAAGAAAATAACCACGAAAATCCCATTTTAAGACCTGAAGACCTCCTTGATGCATACTTGTGAAGAACATCAAACTATCCCACAGGCAACAGAGATCCAGCTTGAATGTTATGTAAAGTGTTAGCCTTAGTTCATGCCTTAGAACACCTTAGAGAAACATGGAAAGTAAGACCCCCGGAGACAAATAAGCAGTCAGGAAGAAATGATGGAAAGATGTACAGTAGTTTGTGATGAAATCACAGTAGGAAGTATTGACCAAGCCCCAGAGACACCGACTGGTGGCTACCTGCTGTGATCCGGGAGTGGTGATAACTCCTCCACCGAATCTAGGTCCTGTTGAAGGCCCTACATTGGTCACTGAGCTTGCAGCTGCAGTAGATGTAGAACGGATACCAGTAGTGGTAGAGGCTGCAGGCTGTGTAGCCCCCCTTGCAGCTGATGATGCTGATGCAACCCCTTCCTGCAATGCAGATATCAAACTACCATAGGTGACCCTTAGTCAAAGGTGTCCTTACATGTAAAAAAAAAAAAAATGCAGCAGAAATGTATGCTCACAGTTCCAAAGGCATTCGATTAAAATCATTCCTAATTAAAAAACCAAGACAGGTTTGGTCTTCAGTGACTGGTTCTATAATTTTGCACTGGACAACTTAGCAAAAGTTTGCCAACAAAAATCTTTATATTATGTTTATATCTATATCTATATAGTGATCTATATAGTGTTTAAACTATATAGATAAACACTCAAATCCTGACATACATATATAATCTTATTTTGCATAAACAGCTTGCGCTTCAAAAAGGAACTGAATTCTCATGCATATAATGTCTTTCAGACCCTGAAAGCAGGCCCTAGAATAATCAAGATGGCTGTCCATATAATGCTACAGCATTCTGCTATACTTGCTTTTCCTTCTGTTCGTTAACTATCAGAAAAATTGATTACATCTAGTAGCATAATGAATTTTTTTTTGGTTTGTTCCCATTGGATAGATCAAGAACAATCCTTTAAGATTGCAGAACCCTCCAAAAGAAATTCCTAGAGCTCTTTAGAAAGCTACAGTAGATTGCTGAAAGTCATATTGTGCTGTAAACCCCATCAGCAAGTCTGTGAGTCATTAGGAACCAGTCATACCTGAGTCTGATATTTTTGGAAAATATTTTAGGTGCAATTCCATTACTTACAAGTTGTATTAGCCTCATAGCTCCTGGGCAAAACAAACCAAAGCATGTCTTGGCTGATTTGTAGAAAGTAGGACATTGTGTACATTTTTTTTAATGCAAAAAATACAAGAAAAGGAATTAGTTTGACTCCATGACATGTCAGACTGATCAGGATCCATCATAAGAGATTAGGATATACTCATGAAAACGTATCTAAGGAGCTTCATCACATCAAAAAGTATCCGGCTGCCTGAATGTACTCCAACAAAGCAAACTTTATAAACCCCAATTAACAAGAATGACACTGGAGTGTTGCAGGTCACCATAGCAAACTAAATGACCGCTAAAAGAACTTTGGCTTTGAACTTCCAGGACTTTCTGGGAGAAGAGATCTTGTATCTCAATGGGACTTTCTGGCTTTAAAAAAAAAGACAGATGACTAAAACTGGATGGTGGAAAATGATTAGAAAGGCACTTCCAAGAAGGGATCCATTTCTCTGGAGACACATGAAGCATTTGTGACTGTATTTATTTAAAGAAGAATTAGCTAACAGGAGTTGTTAGAAATGTCACATTTTAACATTGCAACATTGCATGGAATATGGAATCTGAATTCTGAATAGGGAGTGTCATAGAAGAGATATTTCGATTCAAGTGCGCTCCATCTGACATACGAGGAAAGAGAAAGTGCAAGAAAATAACAGCAAAAATCCCACTTGAACTCAGGACCTGAAGACCTCCTTGATGCCTAATGTGAAGAACATCAAACAATCCTACAGACAACAGAGCTCCAGCTTGAGTGTTATGTAAAGTGTTAGCCTTAGTTCATGCCTCAGAATAGCTTAGAGGAACATGGAAAGTAAGACCCCTAGAGACAAATAAGCAGTCAGGAAGAAATGATGGAAAGATGTACAGTAGTTTGTATTGAAATCACAGCAGGAAGTATTGACCAAGCCCCAGAGACACCGACTGGTGGCTACCTGCTGTGATCTGGGAGTGGTGATAACTCCTCCACCGAATCTAGGTCCTGTTGAAGGCCCTACATTGGTCACTGAGCTTGCAGCTGCAGTAGATGTAGAACGGATACCAGTAGTGGTAGAGGCTGCAGGCTGTGTAGCCCCCCTTGCAGCTGATGATGCTGATGCTGATGCTGATACAGCCCCTTCCTGCAATGCAGATATCAAACTACCATAGGTGACCCTTAGTCAAAGGTGATACTAGCTAATGACGGCAAATGACCTTACTTGTGAAAAAAAAAATGCAGTAGAAATGCATCCTGATAGTTCCAAAGGCATTATTCCTAATTAAAAAACCAAGACAGGTTTGGTGTTCAGTGATTGGTTCTATAATTTTGCACTGGACAACTTGACAACACTCGAATCCTGATATACATATATAATCTTATTCTGCATAAACACTTCGAAGAGGAACTGAATTCTCATGCATATAATGTCTAATTTTCCAATGCAAATCTACGAGTCATTAGGAACCAGTAATACCTGAGTCTGATATTTTTGGAAAATATTTTAGGTGAAATTCCATTACTTGTATTAGCCTCATAGCTCCTGGGCAAAACAAACCAAAGCAAACATTAAACACCAAAGCATGTCTTGGCTGACTTGCATAAAGTAGGACATTGTGTAAATGACTAAATGAATTTTGACTCATGAAGACATATCTAAGGAGCTTCATCACATCAAGATGTATCCGGCTGCCTTGGCATACTACTACAAAGCAAACTTTATAAACCCCAATTAACAAGAATGTCTCTGGAGTGTTGATGGTCACCACAGCAAACTAAATGACCGCTAAAAGAACTTTGATAGGACTTTCTGGGAGAAGAGATCTTGTATCTCATGAAGGGATCCATTTTTCTGGAGACACATGAAGCACTTGTGACTGTATTAATTTAAGGAAGAATTAGCTTTTCTAAGAGGGGTTGTTAGAAATCTCACATTTTACAACATTGCTATGGAATCTGAATTCTCGGCTCTGGTCGGTTTGATGGCATTATTGCTTATTAATGGTTATTAATAAGCAATATTGCTTATTAATAATTTAAAAATTCAATAATCATTGCCAAATTTCTGTGGTATAATGGGATGGAACATGCCATTATAGGACAATAACAGTGGAAACAGGAAGTCCACTACATGTCCTGATGCAACACATCTCCCTGTTGTTGATTATTTTCCTATAATGTGTCACAAATCTTCTACTTAACATCTTACTCTCACGATGCTTTCATAAAGGCAGGCAAGTCCCTGGTTATAAATTGCTTATTTCTGTTCCAAGTTGGCTTATAATCTAATATTTAATAACCAAAAATGATTGTTATTTTACAGGAGGTTCACTATTTGAGTTTACAGTTCTGTAAAAATACTCAAATACATAGAACACCTCATTCACACAGCAACAGGAAAGAGAACAATACCGATCATGGAGGAAGGCTGCAGGGCCCGGGGGGTGGAGTTTGCCACACAAAGCAGGAAGTGGGTTCATACACATCTCATGCAACATACAGAAACTGTATAAATGAGAGATGGCAAATAGACTGATAAACTGTACCTCATATTGTGCAGGTCTCGCAGTGGAGGCCGGCACTGACGGGGTGGAAGTGGACTGTTTAGACTGAGACTGTGGAGAGAGAAATAAGAAATATTGAATATACCAGTATTATTTGAATAGCATTAAATAGTGACATGACAAACACACACTGTAGTTAATAACCCTGCTGTGCAAAGCTGCGTCATCTCTTTATACAGCAGAAACAAACCTTCACAGAGTATCGCAGCAACTAAACAGTGTAACCCACAGACACGTCCAAACATCTGTATTCCTCAGAGGATATATCCAAATGTCTTCGTTTGGCAGGGGTTTTAGAGAACAAATGGCGTGTAACACAGGGCAAACACGCCAGATCAGTGCCAGGCTGGGCGTTTACATGCTTCATCTAGGGCACATTTGGCCATTACTGAATACACTCCTATAACCAAGTGGAAGATTTTGTAGTGGAACATGTTTTTTTCCTTCACTTCTCAATTCTCATTACCTGTTAAATCAGCACCGTTGATTTGTTCCTTCTACAGTAAATGGACATTTTATACAGATTCGTTGAGACATGACTACATAACAATTCTGCCACAACTTAAGTAACATGCATTAAGTGACGACTTAAGTCTATTCTTAGGATTTTTTGTGCTTTTGTGTGCTTAAATCCATACAGAACTGTGTGTGGTCCGGCCCAGTTTTTCTGCTTTATCTCACAGCTTTCCTGTTCTTGGCGGACTGCTGTGGTTTTCTGCTGAAGGTTTGACATGCTGTGCATTCTGAGATGCTTTTCTGCTTACCATGCCTGTACAGAGTGATTATTTAAGTTCCTGTTAGCTTTAAGCAGTCTGGCTATTGTCCTCTGACCTCTCTCATTAACATGGAAATTCCACTGCTGATTTTATCTTAACTTCATGCCATTCTGTGTAAACTCTTTCACATATATTTAAACCAGCCAGTCTGGCACCATCAACTATTTCACAGTTCCTCAAGGTTCCTTCACACTAGCTTGGAATAACGCCATACCATTAGGCCATGTAACAGACTTCTTCACCTGATCCCGTCATATAAGGAACTGGAAGCCACTGGAAGTCTTATGTATGATGTGTGCACAGGTCAAAAGAACATGCACATGAGATATGTAGCTTGTGGGCCATAAAACATTATCTTATGACTTCAATATGTTAATTCAAGGCCACACCTTATTAAAATAATCGCCATGTTGGAAGTTCATACCTTCCTCCTACGAAGAATGGATATGCCGAGAACTGCTAGCCATGAATGTCTTATAATCAGAGCGTCAGGACGTTATGATCAATATATACATATACATGGGGTCCCTTTCTCAATCTGATTGATAAAGTATCAATTAAAAAACCATTAATCCGATCAGATTGTTAAATCTGATTAACGTCTCAGTTTTGTTAGCGCCTGAGTCTAAGGTCTAAATAATCTTCATTTATCACTTATTAATTTCCTTATATTGTCATATTCAAGGTCCATTAAAGTTCTATTAAACAAACAAACATGCTAAAATGCATTAGAGCCATAATTGCTGACAAATGTGTGTGTTGGTGTGAGTGTGTAAACATTCAAGGTGTGACCTAAAAATGCCCTATGGCATGGCAAAACAGCAAACTTGGGCTAATCAGCATGCAGGGTCGTATCTGATCATAATCTATGGACAAACAGGCTCAGTGAGAATCCTTCAAGTCATTGAACTAGTAAAGCAAGACCACATGGTAAAGCATGGCACAGAACCTTGATTAAAAATAGGACTTTATTTACTGATCATAGATCATGTGTCATCACCTCCTCATATTTCCGAGCGCACACTGAGCGAGACTTTGGTAATGACTTTTGTAATGAAAAAGATTCTACTCAACCATATAGGAACTACATGTAACAGTCTCTAACACACAATACACACCGAACGATCACTTAATTATTAACAGGACCAATGGTCTGATCACATAATACTTGTGTGTTGAAGAAAATGTGTGGAAGAGATCTGTGTTTTCATAATAAAAAGCAACATACTGCTGGAGAATGAACTTGTAGGAGCTTCATATAGATCATTTGCTTCACAAAAGTAAAAACCAATCACGGTTTGTGTATGTGTTTATGTAGGCACAGGTACAGTTATTAGAGCTTGGGAATTATTGAGATAATCCTTTGAGAGGGTCATATGAGACAGACAGAAAGAGAGAGAGAGAGAGAGAGAGAGAGAGAGAGAGAGTGAGAAAGATGACCTGACCTCATGTTTAAAGCAAAACTGACCAATAATTAGCTAACTAGTACATAAATACAGTGGCTTTGTTAATACAGTAATGTTATTTTTGTCGAACGTGTACATTTTTACCTTCCACCAAACATTAGATTCTGTGTGGCTTAAAGCTACAAAGCTTGTGGTGTTAATTAGCCACATCCGAGTTGTGTTTTAGTTTAACAGACAAACTAATCGAGTATGTTGTAATTAGTCAGTATTTAGGTGAAGAAGCCTATTTATACTGAAACAAATTGTGATCATCCACAATTCTGCTGAAAAACACACTGTTTTTTTTTATTATTTCCTGACCTTTATTTCATAGAAATGAGAAGTTAAGGATCATGCTCTAAGGCCCAGCAGTGACAGCTTGGTAGTCTCGGGATTTATACTCACAACCTTCCGGTCAGGAAACTAGCAGTCTGTGGACGTTTGTAGTATACAGTGCAATTTATATCCGAAAATGACTTCCAATTGCATAGGCAAATTATAGATTTCACACTTCCTTTTTGTACCGCTTCATTTACCTCAGTGTTAATTTATGACTACAAAACAATATTGCTTGTGCCCAGCCAAAATAGCAATATGGTGCTGAGAGGAAGTAAATTTCTTTTACAGAAAGTATTAAAATAGTCCCTACAGTGACACACACACACACACAAAGAGAGCGAGAGAGAGAGAGAGAGAGAGAGAGAGAGAAAGAAGATGGGATATAATCATATAGATACTGAAATGGAAACTGTTTCTTTACCAAAATTGGTATTTGTAGGATGTAGGTCATCGAAGTAGAGGTGGAAGTGGATGAATTCAGCTCTTACACAAAATAAATATTTATAACCTCATTTTTTAAACAGATACAGAATCAGAAATCTAAATCTTGACCCATGTCTTAAAGGTATGGTTGCTTCATGCCACAGTTCTGAAAATAGAGTTTACACAGTATAAGCTTCAGTTATAAACTCTTGCAGGAGAGTTCTTGCAGAGAAAGGAAGATGATGAACAAACACTCGGCTTTCTTTTTATTTCATTTCACATATCAGGTAGGTGTAACTATGCTGGTGGTACACACAGCATGAGCAGAGTTCACATACTCATCTGCATATCTTAAATACAGCTGTTTTTTTGTTGTTTGGTTTTTTTTTTCCATTGGTCAACATTCACTACGTAGATGAAAGATGAAATTTCTGTATTGACCAGTAAAAGGGTTTAGTATTTTTACACCTAAATTAATGTCTGTGATGATAAACAAGTGAAAAAGGTCTGTTAATTTCTCTTTCCACGGTTGCCATGATTGTTGTCATGATTGAAAGGTCTGTCGAGGATATGTGTCCAGTTTGAGACACAGATCTAGTTTGTTTAGTCCATAGTGGACATCGCATTACGTCACGTGATTGCGCCCTTGCTACTTACATTGGCACTGCACAACATACAAAAGTCACATTCAATTTTTTGGATGTACAAAATATTTGCCTCTTATCATTTCTGACAGTCGTTAATTTCTCATTATGGTCATGCTGTACTCTGACGCTCATGACCAGGACACTCAAAACATACCTGATGCCTTAACCTTACATGAATGTCAGTGTTTTTGAGATACAGTGGAACTTCGGCATACAGATTTGATTTGTTCTTAAGGCGAAAGTTTGTATTGTGATACGAAAGAAATAATGTAAACGCAGATAATCCGTTCCAGCCGCCCAAAAATATGTCCAATATTTAAGCTGTATGGATGCTTACAAAGAACTGACCCAAGCCAAGCAATCCATGTCAAGGCTCCTCACAGGAAGTTGTGCCACCAAGCTTGGGCTAAAAATAGAACAGAGCACCCACGCCACCAATCTGTCCACAAAAAAACACCCGGAAAATCACCTAGCTTTCGAACGCATGCTGAAGGCAACGTTGGTATCGTGGGTCGACTCTTTCCAAACAGTTTTCACTGACTGAAAAAAATTCGTAAACTCGCTTCGTTTGGCTTTCGCTTGGCTTTCTACTGATGCTAACAAGTTTTGAACGGCCCAGGGACGTACGCGTGACTTAGCCGACGTTCGGTTCAGTTCATTTCGTCCGTAATGCCAAAAATGCTTTGTATGCCAACGCAAATTTCTTGCAAAATTTCAATTCTTGAGGCAGAAATTCATAAGGAAGGGCATGCGTATGCCGAGGTTCCACTGTATGTGACCTGACTTTATCTATTCTATGTACAATTCATACAACTTAACACATAACACACATATATCATCTGACCTTTGCTTAAAGGTTTAATAAAGACACCTGTAATGATTAATGTTTATTCAATCTTTGACTAAAAATCATAGTTACTTATAACTAAGCATACAGGACTTGATAACCTCAACAACATTCATGAAGGTGTTCGTCATATCTGTCGCTCTGGGCTTTATATTACTCGTTGATGCTATGCACATTGTTTAATGCTGATTGGTATTTCTTTGTTACTTAAAAAAAGGCAATTGATACGAACTTAATAAATTAATGTTACTTATGGTGTATTATTTCCAAAACTGATAGTTTGTTCAGGTTATCTAATGTGTTGTGTATATAATGTCAGTGAATATACAACATTCCGTATTTGAGGAAGCTAATAGAACTGGCTTCCTTCTATTTTCCTTTCCTAATACAAACATACAGCAATCTATTGTGCACTCTATTGGTTTCTTTTTCTTTTACTTCCAGAAACTGTACTGGATGTTGCAAGAAGGAATCACCCATGGACGATTTTTGTATCTAAAATTCAGGAACTAACGTATTTGGTGACTACTGACCCCTTTCGTCAACCAGAAGGATTCTCTCAGGGATGGTCTATAAGAGCAGGGTTCTACGCTTTACAACAAAAGGACAGATCTTTGGTGTGCATCGTGTCATTCGACGGGGTGGACTCACAAATGTTTGGGACCAAGCAATAAACCCGTACCATAACAACGCGACAATGAAAATAAAGGCACACACTCACAGGAAAGCTATGCGAGGTGGTTACAGCTATACAGAGTGCTTCATTTGAATAGTCAGGGCAAACTAAAGACGGGTTTTGTAGGGGCACATTACAGAGCCAACCAGATATCTCCATTACAGGGAGATAAACACAAGAACAACTGCATTACCATTTCATTCATTCATGTACAATGTCTGCCGGGTAGATAATACAGGGCAGGTATGAGCTGACGTCATGCTAATATTAGAAACAAGTTGTTTTTTTTCCAAAACTTGTACAGAAACTAGAGTGTATGAAAGAGAAGGAAAGAATACAGCAGGTGAGGTATTCAGAAAAATAATGAAAGGGGGTTTAATTAGAAGAATAGATCAGAAGAATTGTTCAGAAGAGTCAATCACGAGTGACTCATTAGAGCTAATCTGAATATATGATTTAAAAGAATAAAAACAACGAAACTATTCAGAACCAAGAGAATCCAAAAGAATATGACTATTAATCCAAGCGAATATGACTAGATTAAATCCAGATCCAGAGATTTGACCATGAACACAAAGCAGTAGAAAAAAAATGAATCTTTTATAAAAATGAATCAGAAAACGAATCATCTATCCATCCAGGCTAATCAGAGTTCAATACATGTCTTTGGACTGGAGAAGGAAACCCAGAGGAAACCCCTGAAGCAAGAAAAGAACAAACTCTGTGCTCACAGGGCGGAGGCCTGGAAAATATCGAACCCCAAACACAGAGGTGCGAGGCAAACTTACTAACCCCTAATTCACCATTCAAGTTTTAAAAACCAGCAGATTAAAAGGAATCAAATGAGTCAGAAAACTGAACCAGTTTGTTTGAAGATAAATCAAAGGGGGAAGAAAAACTAAAACAAAGAATAAACCAGGAATTTATATGTGCATGTGTTTCTGCTGCCCGTCCTGCAGACTAAACCCAACCCACATCCCTCTGAGCACAGTCTTATGACTCAGATATCCAAATCTGTTCTCACACACTGGCCCCAAATGCCTGAGTAACACTGTAAACAACACACTCTCCGATCAGTCCTCTAAATCAAAACTTGCAGGAGAAAAAACAGCTTTGGTCCAGGCTTTGCTTTCTCGTCATCGTAACATGTCAGTCAGCGAGAACGTTCTGTTCGGGCACAGCTGCTCACTGAATCCTGCAACCCTGAAACCTTAACACGAGGGGTGAAAATAGAAGCGGATAAGAAGAAGCCGGTTAAAAGCGGCTCCTCTTTAGCCTTGATGTCTTAATGATTAAAACTGTCTGGCCAAAAAAAGTGCGATGAATATGTAAGAAAGGTCAGGAGCAAGCTTTGTGACACAATGTGTGAACGACACCCTGATAGAAAACCTATGCTAAAGCGACAAACTGGTTCCAGCATGGCAGCCACAACCCAGTTCTCATAGCTGATGCTTGTATGTTTGGAGGATTTACAGGCGAGATATAGACACACCCAGCTTACACTGGCTTCTGAATGCACTATGCAAATATTACAGATGTGAAACTTTCTGCTTATCCCATCACAGGTTCTTTCATTTTCCCTTCTTTTATCAGAATTTATACTGATTTTTACTGATTCTTCTACTGCGATGTCCGTGGTAGCAACAGTAAATCTGTTTGTCTGACCTGTTTCTTTTTCTCTCTCTCTCTCTCTCTCTCTCTCTCTCTTAAAGGAAGTGATGACTAACGCATGGCCCCTAGCACCACGCAACCAAACACACATGCTCTATGGAAAGTAAACAATGCAAGAATCAAGCAGCAGATTAAGACCTAGAGCTTTATAATAAACTTGTTGAGTACACATCATGTGAACCTCATACTTCAGAAACAGATCAACAAATTAGCAGTCGGTTGAACTGGTTTGTATGAGTGGACCGACCAGGAAGGTCCATCACATGTCAGTCTGGATGACTTCCCATGCCGGAAAAGTTTTTCTGCTCATAATATACATTAATATATCCTTGATTACTCGCTGCCTGTGCAGACGTCATGTCTGCATAAAGGTGGCTGAAACCTAGCTAATTACGTTTTTAGATAGCTACATCATATAGCAAAAGTAAAATATGTCGATATCAGAGTGCAATTTTCCAGTTAACTGAATAAACATATAGTCAAAGCCTCCTTTTTGTTCCATTTTTGTTCTACCCCATCATTCATCCATCATCATAAACACACCTTAACTTAAATTTTATTTTTACTGCCCCTCAGGGGGTTGCACAGGTTCTTACTCGCATGCAGCTCATACCTCTGCATGCCTGCAGAAGCTATTGGGCAAGCATGTAATCTTGCTTATGCGCTCACATGCCTGTGTGTTTGCACACAGAGACTCGTCACCAACATCTACCTGTTGTGTCACCTCCCAATTCCCCCACTAGCTAATATAGGGACTCGAAGACATCCAGACGTTTACTCGTTTACATTGCAGGTAGCTCAACAGGTTTAAGCCTTAAACATGCAGTAAACATGTAAGACCGGCTGTGTGCCATTAGTTCTGACCAGTTTGACCAGAGTTATGCCAATTCCATGTCGTCTTTTGACAGACGTTCTAATAATGTGATGTTAGGTTAGTACTGATTGACATCCAGAACAGCGAAAGCAAAGGATTTATACTGATAAGTAAAATAAGCAGCAATCCATGGAAAAATGTTTAAGGCTGGTTTTGGACACACAGCAGTTACAGCAGACGTTAACACAGGAAACCGCCCTGCAACAGATATGTCATTTTAACCAGCAACATTTGTAATCTATCACTCAACAGTTTTACCTTTTACTATAATTTTTTCTTTTTGAATGAAAATCAGTTCTCTTTCTTCTCCGCTCAAATCATTCCTGAACAACAAGGCACTGGCAAAACTTTGGCAAAAGTCAAAAATTGCAGCCATCACATTTTCCACGAACTGACTGCAGCCCATTTTGGCATGTATTCAGGCACAGAGAGAGAGAGATCAGGTTCAAAAGCAGGAAACCACACAACGTAGGGTGCTGTGAGTACGTACCATCTGGCTCCTGTGTTTGGAAAGACGTCCTTTCTGTGTGTCCTGACAAACTCGAAAGAATCAAAAAATCCTGTATGGTGTGACAACTCAAAGTATATACCTCACACACACACAGACATACACACTATAAAAACACGCCCCACCAAAAAAAAAAAAAAAAAAGAGGTCTCATCCTCCTCCTATGAAAGCCCTCCTTCTCCAGCTATGACGCTGAGCTTGAAAGCCTTCTCATTGGCTAAGAGGTGGGCATGACTGCCCTCTCTGAAAGCAAGCCAAGAAAAATAAGCAGATTATTTCAATATGCTACCACTGGATGAAGAGCACAGGATCGAAAAGCTCGTCGGGGCAGAAGCAATAAAGAAAGAACATATGGGATTATGTAGGTAGAAGATTAGACTCTGAGTCTGATTAGACTAAACTACAGGGGTTGTCTGACTTCTGCTCAGCTGGGTGTGACTCCTACAGTCACTGCTCTGGAATCTGAGCTAGGATCACAAAAGTCGTAGAGAGGCCCAGCCTTGCAACCTCACAACTCCACCCAGAAACAGAAAAAGAGAGAAAAACAAACAATATACACCAGAGCCTTGAAGGAAAGCTCATTAATAGAAACAGAACAGAAGGACTAAGACAGGAGAAGATGATAATAACGTTAAGATTTCTCGAAACAAGCCCAAACAAGGTTGAGTGTCAGGATTAATACATGAGAAACTCAAGGCTGTCATCAACATCAAAGAAGTGTTTAACTCACAGCTCGTGTACTTCCTGGTTTCTGATGCAAAAGCTTGCCAGAGCGTGTACAAGCCATTTCCTGTGACAATGCTGCCACCTAGTGTGTGACTGGAAAATGTGCAGGAGCTCCTTTTTACCATCACAATGATCTAATAATATTATGTTCAGCTTCTTGGTCAGGGTTGAGCTGAACTCCGAGTCACAGCTGAGGTGTCTGAATAGGACACAAATCCATTCATCCATCTATTTTCTGAAGCACTTTTCCTATGTAGGGGTGCAGGGAGCCTGGAGTCTATCCCAGGGGACTCAGGGTACAAGGCGGAGGACACGCTGGACACACACCCACTATCGAGTTTAGAGATGCCACTCAGCCTACCATGCATGCCCTTGAACTAAGGGAGGAACCCGCATCTTTAGAGGTGTGAGTCAAACCTGCTCCCTGCCCCATTCCCACACATATTCTCTATTCATATCGCACACTTAGGAGCAATTTTGCATCACAGATCCACCAGCATTGAAAAAGACTAAACATGTTTCTACAGAAATGGAATGACGCAACACTGACTCAGGTAAAGGGAATCGTATAACTCATTTGATTCATACACATATAACCTGTTCAGGCACGAAGTGAAAACAAAGAATAATAGAAGCATGCTGATTAATCATGACGAAAGGAGCGTCAGGATGCTTCACGCACCCTTAATAAGCATTTCTGTACAGTATGTCAACACCAGTGTGAATCGAACAACAATAAGCTGTTTATTAAATATACACATGCATGTGAAAGCTTGTGTTTTATCACATGCCAGAAAAGTGAAACGTTACCAAACCCTGCTTTATTACTTCACACGTGTTTTTACTTTTCATCATTACTCAAACACTGTATACATATTCTAATACCGTATATTTTTATGTGTCTACTGTTCACGTTTTTATGAGTAACAAATCATTTTCATTTGTGTTAGTATTTTTTTTTTGCACACATTATTCTGATGTATATTATTCGATATATATTATTTTAAATTGTTAAGTTGGAAATATTCATTTTAATTCACTGATCCATTTTCTAGTAATTTACTTTTCCAATCTATTATTTACTGCTCATTTATCTTGATTTTTAGAATTTTTATTTCATTTATTTTTTTTAATTGCTTACTTCATTTTTCCTCTTTCCTTCCATTTTTTCTTGATTTAAATTTCTTTATTTTATTTTTTTTTTATTTTATTTTTTTTCATTTTTTGCTATGTAAAGCACTTTTATCAGTTCTGTTATGTTTAAAAGGGGATATATAAAGAATTTATTTATTTATTTTCATTTTTTGTATTGATTTATTAATTTTTCTTTATTCATTTATTATTAGTAGTAGTAGTACATTAGTACATTTATGGGCACTTTCACTAAGGTGGATAAAAGCAACGATTGACACCCATGTTTTTTCCTAGTAAAGACAGTAAAGTAGATAAAGTGGGGTGATATATGGGGTCACATGACCCATGTGCCCCTCTTCACCAATACCTCCCCCAAATTCTCACGCTCTTTAGCTTGCTAAGAACACACCAGATCTGCCCTTGTTATTCTTGGTTGCTACCACTTTCTACTGAGACTTTCTACTGTACTTTAGTTCTACTTTAATATCTGAACAAAACAGTATAAATCCAAACTAGTACAAGAGAATAACTGGGTAAGCTAAAAACAAATTGCACTGGTCAGCTCTACCTCAGTCAATGTTGATCTCAATATTGTCACCAGATGTACATTACAGCATAATGGAATTCTTTCCTTCACATATCCCATCTGAGGAGGTTGGGGTCAGAGCACAGGGTCAGCTATGACCCCTGGAGCAGGGAGGGTTAAGGGCTTTGCTCAATTGCCCAGCACCAACCCAGACCTTCCGATCAACAACCCAGTGCTTTAACCACTTTAGCCACCACTGCCCATTTGTTTGAAACATATACATAGATAACGCTGGACAAAATCCCCCCCACAAAAAATACACACTCTTCCTAACCAGGATATGTTTCATTAGACAACTGCATACCTCTGCTGGTTATGTGGACAAACTGGAACGCATCCAAATGCCACAGATTCACATCAAGGCCTTCCAAACTAACCTAATATGGAAGATCCCAACACCACCATTAAGATTTGTAAGATAAAAGATACCACTAATTGCCCTATTATACCTATTTATCATCCCTGTCCTTATATGTTTGTAGGGTAAGGAGGAGATAACTATCACCGGACACGGTCTATGAGGATTTAGGAGCGAGTGTAGGGAGAAACAGTCACTTTGCAACCCTTGACAACCCTTATCATTTGACATGCGGGTTTACGGCCTCCACCTATTTACACAGCTTAAACCAATCAGATTCGCCAAAGGAGATATCAGTATCAAGGATGTATGATTACTTAGATGACATTTTTAAAAGATTTTGTTTCAGTTATGGTTATATAAGAACAAGAGAACAATGGGAATGTCTTTAATAAAGAGTTTAGATGAAAATAAAATGACTCTCTGACAAGGCATGTTGTGTCTGTGTTTTTAATTTTTTTTTTTTTTTCACCTAAAAATTCACCTAAAAAATTACCATTGCCTTTGGATTGGTTTAGGGATTCATTGGTGCATTTATCAATTTTAAGTTTAGATCCTGAATTTATAAATATTTATAAATCTTCATAGTTAGAATGTCTATTGTTAAAAGTGCTACGGAAATAAAATTGAATTGAATTAGACTCATTTAACAACCAAATAAGACCATAAATAAATAATTAAATAAACAAATAAATAAGTAAGTAAATTGATACGTAAATAAGTAAATAAATAAACAAATATGCTAATCATAAATGGAACCACGGTATATTATCTGTTACCAAGGGAATTTACAATTGCATCAAAATTCAAAATTTTGCCTTAGAAATTCTCATCAAATTAGCCGAGGCATAAATTACTATATCTATTATCAATGCAGATAAGAGTGTGTACACTGTGTAACTACAACAGCACTTTTCCTAGTGTGTAGTGATACTAAACTGGAGGCTATAAGCTTTCTTACTTGTTAAGTAACGTTAACCTGGTTGCTCCAGTGCAAACAAATTCTGATCGATTACATAATAATAGAAAGAGTAAAAAAAAAAGGGAACAATACACACATTTCTTTGTTTTATCAGACTCAACGTTCTTTTCTGTGCATGTAATCTGGAGCTCGTTTTATGATACTGTCAGACACAGAGGGACCTGGGAAGTTGACACCACCCCTAAAATACACAAAAGCCTTAAACCTTTGAACACAAGTGTGAGTACTGATGCTCATATAAACTTCACTGACTTTCTCATTAAACACACACACACACACACATTACCTATGCAAATATAAATCAAAAAGAAACAAACTATTGGCACCATCACTTCCGGTAGAAAATAAAATTTAAAAAAAGATATGGTGCTTTACTACGTATGAAAAACACAGTGATTTAGTTTGCTTGATGTGAAGATTTACAAATTTTGCATTTAAAAATACATCTGTTTAGAACCTGGTTATATTTAGCACTAGGGACCTGTTGTGCATTCTCAACTCTGTTTAGTGGCCAGCGGTAACACAATGTGAAGATTTCCAGCCGTCATGCCACCTTGAGATCATATATTAATCTGAGGCACAATAAAATGGCTCTGTGTGTGTAAAGGCATACGGATATTTTCAGACCCTGTAAGCGATCACGAGTAGCGTCTGCAGTTACTCAGTCCTTGACTATCCACTTTGACCGGACTGGAGCAGATAGAACTATAGAACAGATGCACCAGAGGAACATGTGGACATATTTGAATGTTTCTTCTGTTCACAAAAAACAAAAGTATAACACAAATGGGACAGGGTTAGGGATAAGGGTTAGGATTAGCAGTTAGGGTTAAGCGTAAGGGTTAGGGTTAAGCCTTGGAGTTAGGGTTAAGGGATAGGGTTAGGGTTAAGGTTTGGGGTTAGGGTTCAGGGATAGGGTTAAGGTTTGGAGTTAGAGTTGGGTGCTAGGGTTAAAGGATAGGGTTAGGGTCAAGGCTTAAAGTTAAGGTTAGGTGTTAGGGTTAAAGGTTAGGGTTAGTGTTAGGGTTAAGAGTTAGGGATAGGGTTAAGCATTAGGGGTTAGGGTTAGGGATAGTGTTAGGTTTAGGGGTAAGTGATAGAGTTAAGAGTAAAGTAAGAGTTAGTGACCAGAAAACTGCCTTGTTATCTTATCCTTGTCCTAAAGACTTGATCTCATGTTTTAGATTATTTAATGACGATAGGCATTTGTAGGGTTAATGATAGTCTTGCAAACTCTATATACACATAATAATAATAATAATAATAATAATAATAATAATAATAAACTGAACAGCATTTTTAGAGAAAATGACTTTGCCAGCTGAATAACCCGACTGTATAAATACTAAGTAAATAAATATGGCCCCTAACAAATATTATTTCACAAGCTACGCTGTCAAGTCTAGGATCTTTTCCGAGCTAAAAAAAAAAAAGTCATCTTATGCAGCTTCACTATTTCTATCTGCCTTAAAAACAAATCCCCTAATCATTTAAATCAATCATTACAAATCAAGAAATATTGTTGGAGTGATAGTGTTAAAGAGATCATGAACATAATGTTTGTGCCATGTTTCCATGGGGATGAAATCACTGGGTGCGAGCGGTTTGTGCTCAAGCAGAGCCAAGGAATGTGTTTGTATTTGTACAGCATTTAGAAGTGAGCTAAGAAACATCGGGCTGAGAAATCTGACAGTTTTGTTCAGACGGAAGCCGAGGCTAGAGAACACAAATACAGACGAGAAACCAATACCATCAAACTACGATAAAAGATATCAACATATAAGATAGAGCTTGGAGTTTCATATCTCACTAATATTAGTTTGCATGTTTGTACAGATCAGTTGTGCAGCATTGTTAGAGGAAAATAAGTTAAATGTCGATGTTTATAAGTGTTCAGAGTTCAACAAACTCGTGTGGCAACATGTTATAACGACGCAAATCTTATTGCTATCTTCCGGAAACTAATACCGGAGCACTGGGTGTAAGATAGGAGAGACTCTCATTATGGCATACTACTCCATTACACACACATTCACACTCGTTAACACCTAGGGGGCACTTTAAAGTAACCAATTCACCTACCAGCATGTTTTTTTGGACTGTGGATGAAAACTGAAAACGTAGAAGAAAAAGGGAAACATGGTAGAATCCATACAGATGTTAAAATGAGCTCAGGATCAAACCACAAAGCCCAGATAAGATGTATTGATTTGTATCAATACATGTAAGATTGTATTGTTTTGTATTTCCGTCATCCAAAAGACCTAGAAATGTATGTACAAATTCTCCCAACATACCAAATACGATAACTGATAATTCCCAACCCAAATGCTGAAAGACGTCTATGGATAATAATGCTAGGTGAGTGAAAACAACAGATGTTTTTTTTGACAATTATCGGTCATCGACAACGAGTGACTCAACGGAGACAATAAAATTTATTTTTTATTTTTTTACTTTATTCGTAGCTGTAAAGAAGCAGGAACATACGACCTCTTGTTTTTCTCTCACCTAACATTATTATCCATAGACATCTTTGGTCAGTGGGCAGTGGTAGCTCAAGTGGTTAAGGCTCTCGGTCGTTGACCGGATGATCAGGGTTCCAGCACCGCTAAGCTGCCACCAACCCAACCCACCATGCTCCAGGGGCGCTGCATCATGGCTGACCCTACGCTCTGACCCCAACCCCCAAGGATGGGATATGCAAAGAAAGAATTTCACTGTGCAGTAATGTGTATGTGACAAATAAAGACGTCTTAACTTTCCACATTTGGGAATTATCGGTTATATTATTGGTTTGTTGGGAGAATGGAAGCATGTCCAATTTTTACAGATATTTCTAGGTCTTATGGAAGAAGGAAATACAAATCAATTTGTCAACATCCAGATTTGCCACTGCTCTGGCCTGAAACTGAAACCTGCTTCAATCCAGGTTAGCAAGCCTTGTAGCATGGATTATTCTCCATTTTTGGTTAATCAATGCATCGTTAGCTATGTACTGTAGCGTACTAGAGAATAAATATTTGGAGTCTAATAATACAGCCTGGTCACGATTCTGATCGCAATGTTTGGATTGCATTCTGAAGTGGATTCTCAGAAAAATGACCCCACTAATTTGGTTTCTATATAATGACCAGTACGAAACAAAACAATCCAGAATAGTTACAAACTAAGATAGAATGCTGTAATTGTAAGCGTAATGTACTACAGTACAGTGAATGTATAGAATCTATACATAAAAATACAAGCATAGTCAGCATCTTCGTAGAAACAGAGCTCCAAATTGGCTAAATTGGCGATTTCGTTATGCTGAGCTCAGCACAATTTTCTTCCCCCAAATTCCTCCATTCATTCCCACAACATCATCTAGTGATTTGCCTGATTTAGTAGAACAATAGGAAATCTTCAGGAATTGAGTTTGGTCTCAGAACTTACACAGATGATATAATCAAGAGTTAAAATCCACTCACAGTCCCCTGATCTAATCGCTAATCTGAGCATTCAGGTCCTAATTATCCCAAAAGGTCTTTCATGTTCATGTCTAAACGATTATAAAAAAAATTGTAGAGCTGTCGGTTGTGTTATTCAAAATCTCTCAAGCGATGTTAACGTCTAGGTGGGGCCATTTATTGTATCTGGTATTTTTGAGACGAACGAATAGCCAAGAGCAAATCACATTAAATCTCGTACAGGAGACTAAAGGTTGAGCTTGATTTAAGTCTTTGCTTTAGCTCTGCTTGCTCTGTTATCGTGTCGACAGCAACGCCTGATGTTTAACAGACAACAGAGTGCAATGTGGGTAACGAAGATGTTCAGGCTCATGATTACAGAAGTACACAAACACAACATACCAGAGATCCAAATATAGAAAAAAATAACAATAGAAACAACATTAGTCGCATTCTATGTGTCTGAGACGGCATGCCTGAGGAGTTACAGCTGCAGGAAGCCCCTGAGTGATAAGGAACCCCAACATAAATATGTGTGTGTGTGCAGCTGTAAAAACTATCCTCAGAGCATTTTCATAACCTGGAATAAAGTAAGACAATAAAATCGGATCAAAATCACTAAGCCTTAAAGATATTGCTTGTGAAAGCCAAGTGAATTAATATAAAAGCATTTCCGTTTTCATTTCCGCAAAACAAACGTGACCTGAGATAAAAATATATAAAATCAGTATGCGGCAACGTTAAAGCTGTCACGTTTATTGCTGTACAAATTCTCTTAGTGATTTGTTATTATATCTGACTTTTTTTAGGTAAGACGTGAGATGCGGTCGTTAATCGGTTCCCCGATTCACTCAATTCATAAATTCACCACTTTTGTATACTTTAAATGAAATCTGCACACTCAGCATCATGCCACACTCCTGTAAACAAGCAAGGCATTTAAAGCACACAGGTTTAAGTCATAGCTCTGTACAAATCTGGAAAGTTTTTCCCAGCATGCTCGTCACATTCCATTACTCCTCCTCTTCAAGACCTGGCTCCGAGCCAGAGCCTTCTCCCTTTCACCCTGCCCTTTTTTGTGATTGTGTAAATGTGTAACAGAAATGCAACAACACTGAGACTGACAGACATAAGAAATCTCTGCTGTTCACTTTAACCAAACACACCACACACAAACACATGCACTGTGTACTAACCTAGAAACCAAGCACACACACACACACACACCATGCGCTGCACTCACTCAGACCTCAGAGACATAATATCCAGTAAGAGTGACCTGTTGCTCCACGGAGACATCCTGCAGGGCTGAAGAATCCTGTGTTCCGCGAAACCAGCTGATAACTTGCCCCATGTTTGCTGCCTGTCTGTCTGTCTGTCTGTCTGTCAGTGTGTGTGTGTGTATGTGTGTGAGTGTGTGAGTCTCCACTGTCTACTCCTCTCAGAGTGACAGCATGTTCCAGGCGCTGGGAGAAGGGGGAGGAGAGGAAACGGAAAGAGGTGGGCTTAGGGTGAAAAGGGGGCAGGGCCATGAATCTGAAATAGCTTACACACACACACACACACACATGTGGTGGGCTAAATTAGGAAACTTTGATGTTTTTTAATAGATCTGGGAAGGCAGAGAAATAATGAGTGAGAAAAATAATGTAAATTAATCTTGGGGCTTTGATAATGATGCATAATTATCGAAAAGATTGTGCTCCTTTTGCCAAAGTGACACTAAAATCTCAGCTATAGATGTGACATGTTATTGTCGTTTTTTTCACACAATTCAGTGGGGAAGAAAATTTTCCTCTCGTCAACATGCCTGAAAAAACTGACAGGCTCAAAATATTTTTTTCCGTATTGTCCCCCTCACACAAATAGAGGAAATGTCGAAAAGCACAGGCTGCACAAGACAAGTGCACGAAGATCCGACCGGTGAGAAGAAAGCGCACGTTGTCCTCCTTCCTGTGTGAACATGGGCGTGAAGTCTTACCTTCCATTCCTCTCCTCTGACACGAGGTCATTTTCTCTGAGCCAAACAGACTAGCAATAAACATGTGTGGGAACTAAAACCTGCTTCATAATGGCATATAAATCTCTAATACAAACCCAGTGCAACTTATATAACTGGGAGCAAAGTCCAGTGTATTGTGGCAATTATCCCTACAGCTATCTTCTGGGTGGAGGAACATTTGGTTGCACGGTATGAGCAATCTGAATACAGTGTGTATCGCTACTTAATGAAGGGAGTTCCCAAGACTGTAACTGAACATTCCACCAGTCAAATAAGTTATCTATGAACACTGATTGTAGCCTCGTGCTGCCGAATGCTTCGATCTGATTGGTAGTTCAGACAATTCAGACAAAGAAAGATAGATAGATAGATAGATAGATAGATAGATAGATAGATAGATAGATAGATAGATAGATAGATAGATAGATAGATAGATAGATAGATAGACATATTTTAGATCATTTATCGGTCTATAGTTCCCTATACAGCTGTGAAACATCTGTAAATCAAGTTAGTTCCTGTTATCACTTACATTATAACAGCTATACACAGCTGTGCATTCGGAACAAAAAGCTGCAGCTTGTTGTGTTACCAAGAAACCAGAAAACTCTCATTTCACAATATATGAAAAAGAAGGATGCGGACAATAAAGATTCATTCCACAAATTTATGTTAAATTAAAAAATGTGTCTTCAAAAACAATTGCTCTATTAACAAGCAATCATGTATTAAATATTCCTAGGTGTTATTTATGTCTTATCCATCGAAGTCGTCCCTGTGAATTAGCTGATATTATAGAAATGATATAATGTGCTAAAAGGACCGCATCGCTGTTCTGACCAATCAGATTCCAGAGCAACGTGGATTCATATTCCTCACTCTTGTAACTCCCTATCCTGTTCGTATCACTGTAGCTATGAACATTGCATAGTTCTAACTCCAGCAATGGCGTCGGTAGATCCAGCACTGACAACCAGATTTAAAGGAATGAGGATTGACTTGTTTATGTTTTCGTTCACATACCTAAAAAAAGCCCACGCCCAAAAGCTGCAGCAAACATCAGACATGATCAAGTGATAAGTGGATACTGACTGACACACCTGAATGGAGGCCTGTTAAACCTGCTGGTCTTCGTGCTATACAAGTATACTGTGCTTTCATAACATTATTTATGAGACTTACGTTTACATCATTTCCATGTCTGGTATTTGGCAAGCGTCCTAATCTATAGCGACTTACATTTTTATCTCATTTTATACCATTGAGCAATTGAGGGTTGAGGGCCTTGCTCAAGCACCCAGTAGTGGCAGCTTGGTGGACCTGGGATTCACCGCCTTCCAAGCAGTAATCCAATGCCTTAACCACTAAGATACCACATCCCACTTAAATAAGCATATTTGCAGTGTGTCTGTATATAGATATGTAAAGCTATATACACTAACACATGTGTGCCAATGCCATGACCAAGACCTTGACCTGTCCTGTGCTCTGTATGTATGTGAGTGTCACTGAAAGAGGAGCTACTGCATGTACAGGGTATTTATAGTCGCACACAGGTCATGAGGACAGTCATGGGACAGGGCAGTACCATAAGTGTCCGCAATGTGTCCACAAGCACATAAGCAAAGGTACGCCCTAATAATATCGAGACCAAAGGCTATGAAACATATATGTACCTGTTCAAATTTAACTGGGTGTTTTTTTTGTCTCTAAATTGCCAGGACGAGAGGATAAGTGAATTCCCACTATGCACTGTGGTTAATCACTCTGATCTCACCGGTGTTCCACACCAGAAAAAGCTCGTTCATGACGATCATGACAGTAAAAATCTTTACACGTGATAAGTTTTCACTGATTATTTTTCAGACGCCGCACCCATAAGACATCTTCAGTCACGCAAAACCTTCACGCCTTACCAGCGGTGCATGTTCCCATAACCATGCCATGCACGCTAACTACAGCATTCACTGAACATCTGCAGATTTTATCCACAATCTGCATTCTTTTAATAACCTACACACAAAATGAAATATTTCACTTTCTAATAATATTTGCGCATCTTTTAAATCTTATGTTTAAGAAGGAGAGCGAGAGTATATAATATAGCACTGCTGCCTCACAGCAAGAAGGTCCTGGGTTCGAACCCCGGGTTCGAACAGGCAGGGGCCTTTCTGTGTGGAGTTTGCATGTTCTCCCCGTGCCTGTGTGGGTTTACTCCGGTTTCCTCCCAGAGTCCAAAAACATGTACATTAGGTTGATTGGTAATTCTAAATTCCCTATAGGAGTGAGTGTGAGTGTGTGTCTGTCTATAGGTGTGGCCCTGTGATGGACTGGTGACCTGTCCAGGGTGTACCCTTGTAATTAGGAATAAAGTGTGTATAGACAATGGATGGATGGATAGTTCCTATTAGTAACTAACTTATCTCACAGATGGTCCACAATATTTAATAAAACCTTACTGTAGAAGGTGTTTTATTGTAATAAGTAATAAAATGCCGTATTGCTGTGGCATAAGAGAAATAAAACATGTCTAGGCCGAAACACCACGTGGCATTGTTAAAACTGTTTTCCTAAGTTTAGAGAAATACAGCTACTACAGTGTGCTTCAGGAAGAAATACACAAGTTGAAACAAAAAAGATTTACCGGATATCCTGAGCAATTTATTTCAACAATGAGGGTCAGTGCGAGTCTGTCTGGGCTTGGTGGTTCCACATGAACAAAAAATACAGTCAAGAACAAAATACAGTAGCTCAAAGGCAAGGCTTGTGAATCAGAATCGCTTTAAACAATAGGCTGATGATATTACGGGAATATTTCTGATTAAATTTAACATTGCACTTACTAATCTAATTCGAATATGAGATGCTGTGCAGACCTGAGAGGCATTTCTGGTTTTGGGCTGATTTGAAATTACTCGTTGTAGATGTAATAATAATAATAATAATAATAATGTCACCACCCTGTTGCTGATTATTACATTCCTATGCACCAAAGTGTTTTTCTTTATTCTGAGTTTCCTGCATGCAGTAACACAAAGCCCAGAAAATATCCTCACACCGCTTCAGAACTATGAATCACTGTGTTTTTTTAATTTGGCTTGCTATAGAGGACATGTTCTCACAGGCATTTTTTTACTCATTACACCGACTTTTATAAGCCAGACCAGTTTTTAGGGTTTCTACATAATGAATGTGGGAATTAAAGTTAATGACTTGTGTGTATTGTAACTGTAAGTACTCATGCATACTTAAGCCCATTGTTGACTGATTGTCTAAATGTTTCTAATGGCCCTTGCTGTAGTTTTATTATTATGATGATATTAATGGAAGTTCAATCAAACACTGCTCGGTCAGATATCTATGAGATTTTGTACAGTAGATGGAGATGTATTCTAATAAAATAATGCGACCAGGATTGTTGGTTGATCTGATTATTTTCCTAATCGAACCCATCAAACCCAGATACAGACGGTACGTGCTACCTTCGTGCCATTTCCATCTCTAAATCCACATATGTCATTATCTTTAGGTAGTTATCATGGCTTTTGTGTAGGTTTAGAGATCACCGTGATTACCGTGATTGAAATTTCTGATTTCTCAGAAAACACAGAACCTTAATGTACCCGAAATTGCGACGTATAACTAAAACGGCCAGCCTGATCTCCACCTCAGACTTGAGACGTGAGACGTATGCTGGAGACAGAGACAGAAAAATGAAGAGAATATTAAACGAAAGAAAGTAAGAAAGAAAGGTGCATGAACGTGTTAAGAAATCATTACAATTCCACCAACCTGTTTTTCACGATCAATTCACATACATTTACTCGACTGAGGGTGAGGTTTGGATTTCGTTAGAATGCCACCATAATGGGGTTAACATGCAAATTGATTTGGCAAATGTGAGAATGGATTCTCCTTACGGGGAAAAATACTTTTTCTTATCTTTCTACCTTTCTAATCTACTCTAATATGCGGTGGTTTAAGATAAATAATGCGAGAAAGACATCCATTTAAACAAACCTAGCACTGGATTTAATTCGATATAATACTACAAACAAACAATACTAAAGTAAGCTTCACGTGTCTATTACGCTAAGCTTTAAATACCAAGATGATCTTGTTTATATTGTTCCATTCGTTAACCACATCCTCATTGTAAACCCTCACCTAGGGTCACTTGCTTTACTATAGAATAGGAAGTCAGCTATTCAAGTTCTCTCTCTCTCTCTACTGCAGACACCTCAAATTCAGATAACTCAGACCTTACTACGAATGGTTTATAAAATATGAAGTAAAACTTCTTGTTTGGTTGGTTTTTTGTTTTGGTTTGTTCTTTTTTTAGAAGCCTACCCACCCAGACTTGAATTCGAGTTATTTTTACTTATGACTATTCGACAAAATCCAGCTTTAACCCTTGTGTTCTGGTTGTGTACTGATTAAAAGATTCTGACTAAATAAAATGACCAAATTTGAATAAGAGGAACAATAAAGACAAGAAAAAACTTTTCAACTTTTCATGCCTGTGGATCGTCTGCTGTATGTTTTCTACAGTAATATGTAATGTTACTAAACAAAGAAATGCCCTGGTGGGGTCAGGTACATGGCCATGGACTTGTAGAGATAGTGAATGATTATGTTTAACGAAAAGAATGCTTCAGTGGAGCTCAGGTGGGTTGCCAGATTGGAAGTTTAAAAAAAATTTCTTCCTTTCTTTCTTCCTCTCATTTCTTTCTTTACTTTAACGATATGCAGGATAAACAGGATATGTGCAACTATCAGAAATACACTTAGGCTAAATAAAGTCTACTCTGGAAATAAAATACAGGAAGTGCAGTGTCACTGTGAGTGCATGAATAAGAAATCTACAGGGAATGAGAATACATTTCTCAACACTGACAAAGTCATAAGCTTGTGCGATGCGTTTGCGTTTACGATTTCGTAATTGTTTCACGTCTCTTGAACGCTGCATGCCAGACAGCTACACGCCCCGTTAAACATGCGTAAAGTTTTGCTCTGAGGCTTTTCTCAGCGTTTAAAGCTGAAAACTTAAGCGACAGGCTGGAAATGACTTACCGTCTTAGTCCAGTAAGCAGCGTACGCCATTGAGACACCGATACCAGAGACGGAGATGAAGAAAGAAAAAGACGGAGGAGGAGGAGATGCCGTCTAATCTTCCAGACTAGCGCAGAAGCAGACTTGTCTTCGACCGTCGCATTCCACTTTTGCCACTCCCGTCAATGTGCTGATTAGCCAGTGCTCTCTGTATTAATGTAATGTTTTCTTTAATCCCTGGGTCGTCTACAACACTGTCCCCCGGCCAAACTGGCACTGCAGTCTGGTTTTACCCTGTAGTTATGTTTTACTCACCACTTTCTGGTTGCGCAAAAACGCACTCACAGTGGGAGTGTGAGTTTCAGGTCATAACCTACCCTCCTAATAAAGTGTCAGCTCAGCTACTACACACACACACACAAAAAAAAACCCCACCTGCATGCATACCTTGACTTTCTAAAGACTATAAAGTATGCAACATCTTTGCACGTGTTTACCTTAAAAATGTTGGACATGTATACCTTATCTTGTCGCATTTACACACCATCGATTTGGAGATGCCCATCAGTCTATAATGCAGGCTATGGAATGGGGAAGAAAACCAGAGGAAACCTCAAGAAAGCACAGAACTTTGATTTTAAGCCCCCAACCCTGGAGGTGATCATCTTAAACACGAAGCCACCATTTCCCCAGTGCTAAATGATCACAGACATTGTTTAATTTGTATAATACTATGTATAGGTGTATATGTATATAACGCGAACATGCCAAACACATTTCATGCACATTTCACATTTCATTTCATTTCATGTCACCATTTCCCCAGTGCTATATGATCATAGACTAAATCTTATCTGTTGTGGTTTGGGTGATAGGGCAAAAAAAAAAACATTAATACTGGGATGTGGTAGTTTAGTGGTTCAGGTGTTGGATTACTGATTTACTGAGTTGCTCAGGATAGGGATATGGCCAGAAATGTAAACATCTTGATACTTGACCGTTTTTTCAATGCACAGTTGTTTCATATATCGTTGTACATAAACCACTTTTATGTGCAATTCCTGTTAAAATATATTACTTTAAACAGAATAAACCATAATTTAGGGCACTTTTCTTGTTCAGCTCAGTGGTACCTCAGTGATCATATATATATACATACAGTGGCGGGCCGTGCATTTCACACCTAGGCCTTCACTGGTGTCCTTCCTGAATTAATCCACTTCTATACCATCATTATGATGCCACCATGGGTGTCGCTAGGCCATTTTCTACTCAGCCCTCCCAAAATTCTACGATTCTCTATGAACTGTACACAAATTGGTGATCGCCTCATATGAAAACGGCAGCAGACCTTCGGCTCCTCCCCGTCTTTCAGCGCGTTCTTCAACCCGCAGACCGCGGCATAGCAGAGCGAGGATCAGAGGACAAGTGTGTGTGTGTGTGTGTGTGATCAGGAAGACTCGTATTTGGCTTGTTCAGTACTCAAATGTTATACACATCTATGCAATACAGTGGAATGCTACAATAAGTTTACCATCCTACCCTGTTAGTCCACCCTTTATTTATTTATTTATTTATTTATTTATTTTTTACTATTATACCCTCATTGGGGGCTAGCCCCCCTTAAATGAAAATTCTAGAACCGCCCCTGGACACCATGGCAATAGATACTAATCAACCGTTAAATAGCAAAATTAAAAAAGAAGTTAGTCTACAGTATTTCACACCTCACAAGTAATAGTCCATTTTATTACGGTTACTTTTCTCAAAAAAGACATTCTTGATGATGTTTGCAGAAAAATTGCAATCTCCAGAGGACGCAGCATCCGAAATGAGACCCAGCGAATATAGAAACATATGTGCGGTTCACTGCCTCTGACTACTTCAATTATCCAATCAAAGGATGCTAAATTGCTGACATAATCGTAAGCCTGCTAGATGGCCCCAGTGACGCCAAATCGAAATCTGATTGGTTAAGGTAACAATTTCAGTGCCACTTATTTTAAGCTACGGGCGCCTGCATTATTGATTCTGAAGGCCTTAAGGCAGATTTCTTTCACCCTGGCAACACATGATGTCAGCCACTAGCTGAAATATGATTGGATAAATACTCTTATCATTAAATATACACTACTGGAAGCAGCGCAACCGAGAGAAAAGCTATGAAATGTAGAGAAATCACTAAGTCCGCCCCTGGTAGAGAATAGACTATTGGGAATAATTTAATAAACATTCATGGTAAAATATATTAAATATATTAAAATGCAAGTCAGTGATTCAGATCACTGCTGTTTAGGCCAGCATATATATACCTCAGCAGTGTATTGTGACACAATATTAATAATGATACTGATGATATTTTATCATGTTATTCAGATATGTAATTCATTCATTCATTCATCAAGCATTTACACCCTGATTATTAAATTCACTATTGACTGTTTCAATGAGTGCCGCATTGCTGTACATAAGCTACAAGTTTATCCTGTCGAGCCATATAGTTGATTGAGCTGTTGTGCAAGAAAAAGTATCGCAATACTCACAGACATCTGGACGGTAAACTCTTTAATGCAAAACCCTTAAGGGGTCATCCGTTGGAAGGCATTTAACCCTTAAAAGACTTACATACAGAAACCTATACAGTAACTAAGTAGTTTGCTATTAGAAATCTTCCTAAAATTTAAAAACGAAACAATAATGTTCACTTGTTAATAATCTAATATTTTCTGGTATAAAACATGTTTGAGGAATAAAAGCATCTTTGGAGTGGTGTAAAGCTGAGTAATTGTTAATTATTTTCCAATTACAGGATGTTTTATTCCTCTTAAACCACAGAAATCTTCAGGCAATTATAATTAGTTTAATGTTGTCAAATGTGGATTAAGTTATTCCTTGTTATTACTTAGCAATAGGAACATTAGCCTTTATTTTATTTTAGGTAACCTGAGAAACACACAGCTTGTCATGCCACTGAGACTTTCACATGGTGGAAACCTTTAACAGCTTTTATCTCTGACTATTACAAATCCCTGACACTGGAGACTCCTTTCATAAATAAACGTTAGTTAAGTATTTCATCAACAATTCAGTGACTATATTAGAAATGGTAACAAGAAAATGAATATACGTCTGTGTATGTGTGTACTGCAGCCATGAGTGTTATCAGAGCTGTAATCATTATGAATGAATCAACGGCTTCCGATCAATCGGATTCGATTCACTAAATCACTCTTATAACAATACTGAAAATACCTCATAAATGTGACATATTTATTATAAGACTGTTAATATATTTTCACCACGCCCATACTACGGTACCGAATTAGCTCATACAGTATTGATTTAACACCAACAAACACCTACAGTGTTAAATAAACTCTAATCATAGTGAATCTATTCAGACAAGAATAGTTTAGTGAATAATGAATCAACTCTGACACTACTACAGGGAAAAATGGTTAAAGTTAATTCACAACACAAGACATGTTCATTCAGCTCTGTGAATGTTTCTGCGCGTACACTATGGCTACACATTAAGAAAGCTGGAAGTGTAATGGGTTAAACCAGTCCACTGAGCATGCCTGGAGATCCTGAGTGTGTGGCGCATTTCAGTTACATACCTCGCTGGACTTTTTCTTTCGTCCGTGAGACCTCTTTCTGCCTGGCATGTTGGTGTTGTAGTCGTTCAGAGCTCCTTTGGTGGAATCTGCACTTTCTGGAGGGGGCTTTGTGGAATTATTGCTTGCTCCTCCTGCTTGAAGTATGCGTGTTATTGAACCGAGTCAGTGCCAGAGGCTGCCCAGAAAAAAAAAAAAAAGAGTGAAGGAATGAACAAACAGTGCTAATGCTGTGTGAAAGTTTCCTTTGCAGCTGCAGCTGTGGATGTGTGTTATTCAAACATTATATATAAATATATATATATATATATATATATATATATATATATATATATATATATATATATATAGTACTAGTCATTTAATAGTCATTTGTCTAGATCTTACAGATAAGATCTATATAGCATAGTACAGTGATTTGTGCTGATCATACAGATGTGTATATAGTAGTACAGTGAATTGTGCTGATCATACAGATCTGTATAAAGTAGTACAGTGAATTGTGCTGATCATACAGATCTGTATAAAGTAGTACAGTGAATTGTGCTGATCATACAGATTTGTATAAAGTAGTACAGTGAATTGTGCTGATCATACAGATCTGTATAAAGTAGTACAGTGAATTGTGCTGATCATACAGATCTGTATAAAGTAGTACAGTGATTTGTGCTGATCATACAGATTTGTATAAAGTAGTACAGTGAATTGTGCTGATCATACAGATCTGTATAAAGTAGTACAGTGATTTGTGCTGATCATACAGATTTGTATAAAGTAGTACAGTGAATTGTGCTGATTATACAGATCTGTATAAAGTAGTACAGTGAATTGTGCTGATCATACAGATCTGTATAAAGTAGTACAGTGATTTGTGCTGATCATACAGATCTGTATAAAGTAGTACAGTGAATTGTGCTGATCATACAGATCTGTATAAAGTAGTACAGTGAATTGTGCTGATCATACAGATTTGTATAAAGTAGTACAGTGAATTGTGCTGATCATACAGATTTGTATAAAGTAGTACAGTGAATTGTGCTGATCATACAGATCTGTATAAAGTAGTACAGTGATTTGTGCTGATCATACAGATCTGTATAAAGTAGTACAGTGAATTGTGCTGATCATACAGATCTGTATAAAGTAGTACAGTGAATTGTGCTGATCATACAGATGTGTATATAGTAGTACAGTGAATTGTGCTGATCATACAGATGTGTATATAGTAGTACAGCAATTTGTACTGATAACACAGATGTGCATATAGTACTATAGTCATTTGTGTAAATTCTGCCGATCATACAGATGTGTATATAGTAGTACAGTGAATTGCGCTGATCATACAGATGTGTATGTAGTACTATAGTGATTTGTGTAAATTGTGCTGATCTTACAGATGTGTATATAGTAGTACAGTGATTTGTGCTGATCTTACAGATGTGTATAAAGTACTACAGTGATTTGTGCTGATCTTACAGATGTGTATAAAGTAGTATAGTAATTTGTGCTGATCATACAGATGTGTATATAGTACTATAGTCATTTGTGTAAATTTTTCCATTCATACAGGTGTGTATATAGTACTATAGTGATTTGTGTAAATTGTGCTGATCTTACAGATGTGTATATAGTAGTACAGTGATTTGTGCTGATCTTACAGATGTGTATAAAGTAGTATAGTAAATTGTGCTGATCATACAGATGTGTATATAGTAGTACAGTGAATTGTGCTGATCATACAGATGTGTATATAGTAGTACAGCGACTTGTACTGATCACACAGATGTGCATATAGTACTATAGTCATTTGTGTAAATTGTGCCGATCATACAGATGTGTATATAGTAGTACAGTAAATTGTTCTGATCTTACAGATGTGTATATAGTACTATAGTCATTTGTGTAAATTTTTCCATTCATACAGGTGTGTATATAGTACTATAGTGATTTGTGTAAATTGTGCTGATCTTACAGATGTGTATATAGTAGTACAGTGATTTGTGCTGATCTTACAGATGTGTATAAAGTAGTATAGTAAATTGTGCTGATCATACAGATGTGTATATAGTAGTACAGTGAATTGTGCTGATCATACAGATGTGTATATAGTAGTACAGCGACTTGTACTGATCACACAGATGTGCATATAGTACTATAGTCATTTGTGTAAATTGTGCCGATCATACAGATGTGTATAAAGTAGTACAGTAAATTGTTCTGATCTTACAGATGTGTATATAGTACCATAGTGATGTGTGTAAATTGTGCTGATCTTACAGATGTGTATAAAGTACAATAGTGATTTGTGTAAATTATACTGATGTTACTTACAAGGGGTGCTGGTGGCACAGTGGTAGGTTTCTTGCCTACCATGCGGAAAGCCCGGGTTTGATTCCCAGTCTGTGCCCACACCCCAGCCACTGGATGCAGTGTCAGTCCCAAGCCCCGATAAAAATGGGAGGGTTGCATTGGGAAGGGCATCTGGTGTAAAAGATGTTGTGCGGACCAGTTGGTCCACTGTGGCGACCCCTCACACACATAGGGAGATGTGTGTAGATAGTGCAGTAGTGATTTGTGCTGATGTTACAGATGTGTATACAGTGATTTGCACTCATCACACAGAAGGCTATGAGGCTCATTTCCAGCCACAGGGAAAAAAAGTGTTAGAACAATGGGTTAGAGTCTTATGAAAACAAAGCCACTTCTCAATCTCCTCTTTTCCAGTCATTAAAGCAGACCCTACAAGGGTTAAGATCCTACAAAAAACACAATTCAAGAACCATAAAACCATGTACTCCTTCCGTAGAGTTCTTATCTCTGTGGTTCACACTCCCACTTTTGGCCTGATTCCATAATAACATGAAGTTGCTAATGACTCAGTGGGTGTGTCGCACAAACTCGCCCTCTCTACACTACAAAACCTTTCGAAACATTTTTTTTTTCAGCTCACTTCAGAATGTTTGACTTTGCTGTTCACTTTCTCAGAACGGTTCAGTAATAATGAATGGATGGAAGGATTGCAAAATATTTACACCTGAATGACAAATTAGAAAAGGTGTTTGAGGTGAAATGGTGCTCCAGAGTTGTGTTGCGTTTCAGGAGGTGAAGCAGATATGCCTAGTAAGTGTTGCACCAGTTTTCAGTAAATGCATTCACAACATGACACATCATCATTACTGAAGTTTGCAGTTTCAGCAGTAAAATAGCAGCAGACACAGGAAGAAAGCCCCAAAGAATCTGATCTTAGAATGACATCCTGTGATTATCAGCTTCCTTTGGCATCAGGTTTCCTGTTACAAATTTACATTTTAGTTTCTTTCATTTATTAATTTAGTTTCAATTAGCTAAACAGACGTAACCCTGTTACGGAATTAATGCTAATGCTCATTAGCATGGAGAAGAAAGCGTAACTAGCTAGCTAATTTAACAAACCAGTGTACAAAATCTAGCTAGCTAGGTTTATTTCTGCAAAACATCTGCTATAAATATCTCTAGGCCTATTTAACAAAACACCATTAGCTAACTGGCTAACTGAAAAACGAAATATATACACTACATACTAGCTAATATATAAAACATACCTACCACATTCCTAACTTATGCTTAACATAATTTAATAGACTTCTTTTTCTCTGAATTTTGAAGGCAATTGTTGCATTTTAAATGGGAGGCATAATTAGACACCTCATAATGTATGACTCAGTAACTCCAAAAATTACTTAAAAAACAACAGAGAAAAATATTTGAGAAAAGTATTTGACAATTTCTTCTTCTTCTTCTTTCGGCCACAGCGAATCATCTCTCTCCACCTATCACTGTCTTCTGCATCCTCAATACTTGTACCCACTAGCTTCATATCCTCAAAAGTATTTGACAATTAAATTTATAAGAAAAGGGGGGGGGTTCAATTTCACATATAGTAAAGTGCCAGCCTTAAAATAGTACTTAATTGGAGTAGCAAACAATTACACAAATATTTTCCATTTTTGCCGAGGATAGATTAACATTTTCCATTTAATATTAATATTAATATAATTATTATTATTATTACACAATAAACAACATATATTATTTTTATTATTGTTATTGTTGATGATGATGATGATGATGATGATGATGATAATTATAATATGATTATATTATGATGATGATGATGATGATGATGATGATGATGATGATGATAACGATATTTCTTTCTTTCTGTCTGTCTGTCTGTCTGTCTGTCTGTCTTTATCACCAACAGTCCACCAGGTGGCAGTGGTTTAATATTCTCGACTGTTATTGTCATTTCCAGATCCATCTAATGTAGGTGGCAGTATAGCACTTATCAAAAAAACACCCTTACCTCAGAAATATTCTGCAAACTATAGACTAGAAGATGATAGCCAGGGACCATCTTATTTCAGAAGATCTTAGTGTTGTCCAGTCCTGGTCCTAGTCTACATTATATGGGACTTATCTATATACAACAGGCTGTTTGGTTTACTGGTCTATTTTTTTTTTTTTATTCTCAGATAAATCCCTCTTTACCACAGAACAACCTGCACTACACAGACAGAGGGTGGTCATTTCCTATAAAGTAAATCCTATTGGGTTTACAGTGCATGAATTGAATGAATACTGATTTCAACCAACTACCCGCATTTTTTCTTTACTAGTAAAGTAATGATACAGTTCCTAGTAGGAATTGTTTTTGGGCTCATTTGTTGCCAAATTAGTTTTTCTGGTTCCTTGGACCAGAATAAAATAGAAAAATAAATGAAATTAACCAAATTTCATACCACACAAACAGACCATTAATAGAAACTACACCTAGGCTTTTATAATATTACTTACATTTATCATATTTTTATCATGTCACAGGGCCATATAACACAAGAAAGAAAAGCATGTGATTAATAGAGGAGAGAGGGTATGCCATTTTTCCCATCCAGATAGATCAGTTAAATTTACCCCAGACGGTTGTGGCAACATGGGGGAAAAAATCTCCTGATGACAGTGTAAACACTTATAAGTGTATTTGATTCCAGATATCATGAGGTCTTCTTCTTCTTACATTTTACAACATTGTTTATGTACATTTAGCAGACACCCTTATCCAGAGCAACTTCCATTTTTTATACAATTAAGGGTTGAGCCTTGAGAGCCTTGAGAGTGAATCTCATTCAGCTCCCTATTTATGGGGAATAAGTATATTACACAAATAGGTTGGGGCACGGGATCAGTAAGGATCCTGGATCACTACACATTGGAAAACTGATGACTCAATTTTCTCTGAAATGGCAACCACCATTTTTTTCAGATGACTAGCTTTAGCAAATATGACGTCATTTCCAGGAAGGGAACATAGTGAGCCTTGATGTTTTCTGGCTTTTGTGGTGCATTGTGAGTTCCAGTTAGAGAGAGAGAGAGAGAGAGAGAGAAAGGGAGAGCGAGAGAGATTCAAATGGCTGACCATGTTCAGCACCCTGAACTACTACTGAACTGGGGAACTGATTGAGACTCACCCAGACTTCTTAACGATCAACTAACAATTTATTCCTTTAAATAAAAATAAGAGCCGTATAAATGGTGTGGTATCACACATAATTCTAACCTTATTTCCCCCAAAGGCCAGCAGATATTCTATCAAACACGTGCTCTAATTAAAATCCGACCCTGAGCGTGTTTATTCTGCAGCTCTCAGGCAGCGATGGAGAGTAGAGCTGTATGACTCATCCCCACGCCGGGTTGGAGAGCCGAGATGAATTCGACAAAGGGGTTCAAGAAGAAAGCCGTCAAGCAGGCTGACAGTACAGAGTGGAGCCCTTTTGGCCCGCTGATCCCATTGTGGCACGGTAATTGCTGGATACACTGGATAAGTGCAAGGTGCAGTGCATCACAATCTGTGGCTCTGATAACATTCAGCTACATAAAGGCGATGGAGGCTACAGCAGTGCGTGTCAACAGCTAGAGCCTTTATTGGTGTGTGTAGTCCTTCACAACACAGATAAGAAGCCAGCTCTTGGCATTTCATTCACTTGATTTCTAAGCACTGTTGTGACGTCTACTCACCTCAGACTGATCATGGGCTATGTTTAGAGCTAAAAAATGGATTTTTTTTCTCCTGTTTTCTTGTGTCCTTGTTGATCATTGAATGTTTTTGTCATGTCTCACTTCACAGTGGTGGTTAATATGAAGCTCATATGAATGTAGACACTCAGGACTTCAAGAATCTGTAAGTTTCTTCCACATGAATGTTCAAATCCTCAAAGTAAATGATGATATCAAACCATTTCTGCTTTGTGGGATGAACTAAGTGTTTCTGTGTGAAGTTTGCATGTTCTCCCCGTGCCTGCATGGGTTTACTCCGGGTACTCCAGTTTCCTCCCACAGTCCAAAAACATGTACATTAGATTGATTGGTAATTTTAAATTGCCCATAGGAGAGAGTGTGTGTGTGTGGTTGTCTGTCTATATGTGTGGCCCTGTGATGGACTGGTGACCTGTCCAGGGTGTACCCCTGCCTTTTGCCCAGTGTGTGCTGGGATAGGCTCCAGCAGATCCCTGTGAACCTAATTAGGAAAAAATGGGTATAGAAAATGGATGGATGGATGGATGGATGGATGAATTAAGTGCTGGTTCATAAGCATCTAAAATTTGATCTTTAACCACTAAAATTCTGTGTAAGGTTATCCAACAGAGGGAAAAACACACATCTCACACTGAAAGCCATCAGAGTCCTGACTCATTTTCTATCAGACTCACACCGATAAAATAATTCATTTGTTTATACTGATTGAAAATGTCTGTTAAGTCGATTTCAGTTCCCTCAGCAGACTGGAACTCCAGTGTACAGGTTAAAAGGGTTCATCTGCATCCAGGAAGCAGAGTGTATGCGTTTTTAGTTTAAGTGACTCACAATCCTATGGTCAGTGTAGCCTCTGCTGCTGTAGGCAGTGGTGAGGGTGGAAGAACATTTCTCAGAGAACCAGGGCGAGAGTCCCTGCTGTGATGCACTGCTGATGGAGATGGTGAAGATGCTTCACCTGAAAAGCAGCTAAAATGTTACCTTTAAACACTAAAATCCTGTGTAAGGTTATCCAACAGAGGGAAAAACACAAATCTCACACTGAAAGCCAACAGAGTCATAACATGCAGCCAGAAAATCCTTCATTTGGTTCCACTGATTAAAAATAGGCCCCATAGGTCGATTTCATATATACTGTATGTTCCTTATTTGTATGTTACATCTCAATGTTGTGTATTTATATTATTTATTTAGTGAATATTATTTCATAGACAAACAAGGCTCTGAAGGAAACCATTCTGCTTTTTTTTTTTAATGGAAAAGGAAGAACTATTGATTAACTAATCACTTTTTTATTCATAGACCAAAGAAACACAACATACTACAAGAGGCATTGTTAGTTACAAACACCTCTACATGTACAGAATAATTCCCTGTAATTCATTTATGAATCACTGAAGCAGATCAGAAAGCCTCCGTGTGTGGATTATTGAACACAACCTGCTGATAGAAGGTCACCTGTATCTCTGTTCGTCATCGCTGGAGATGGAGCCATCACACCGTCCTGCTATCAGCAGGTTAATTACTTGCACAGCTCAGATCACCGACATCTGTGAGCTTCTCACGCGTGTCAGCGTCATTCATGACCTTTCAAGCCAATAGATGATAGAAAGAGGCCTGAACCAGATGAAGAGATGGGAATGGGGAAAAGGGGGGTTTCAATTTTATTTCATTTGGGGGTGAGGTTGTTTTCTGTCTCAGCTAACTGATAAGAAATGTACTCTGTGACCCTTGTATTAAAATCTTATATTCAAAAATGCTTTTGCTTTTAATTAATTAATTAATTTAAAAAAAATCAAATATTAAAAATAATACAAATTAATACATTATTATTTTATTATTATAATTTGGTAGATGCACATGAATTATATTTAACAGATATGTTCTGTGCAATCGTTTGGTAGAGTCACTATATTTCATTAATATGTTTCTTTAACTCAACCCAAGCCAATTGGGCAACCGTTTGGTAGAAGCCTATATTTAAATATTTATGGGATCTGTTAAAAAAAAGTTATATATTTTTGTTATTATTGACCGAATTAAATAAAAAATGCAAAGTTCGAATTTTTCCATTGCTTTGGACATTAAAGGGTTAAAAAGGGGGAATTAAGCTAAAATCATTTAGAATAATTCATATAGAAAAATTACAAACATGAGTAGAAGTAATAGTGAATATCCATTTTCTATACCCACTTTATTCCTAATTAGGGTCACGGGACACACACTGGGAGAAAGGCAGGGGTACACCCTGGACAGGTAGTCAGTTCCCAGTCCACAGGGCCACACATAGACAGACAACCACAATTATTTGGAATTGAAATTACCAATCAACCTAATGTACATATTTTTGGAATGTGGGAGGAAACCAGAGTATGCAGAGTAAACCCACGCAGGCACAAGGAGAACATGCAATCATCAGAAAGGACCCTGCCTGTTCAAACCCGGGATTCGAACCCAGGACCGTCTTGCTGTGAGGCCACCGTGCTGCACTAAGTGAATATCTAACATGCATGTAGTCTATGTAAATAAGGCTTTTCACACATACACCTGGAGTAAACAGAATCCTTTCTTCAGTATCTTTCTTCACGTTAACAATTATCTCTGCCTCTTCATAATCTGATGTTTCTAACCCTGGGTTAAACGTCTGATTTGCATATTTGCAGCGTCTACAACCATGACTGGACAAATCCAGCATTCAACCGCTTTAAATAATGGCATGTCTGACTCTTTTGCATCAGCGAGAAAAAATGTCGCCACGTAAATCCTCCTAGGCTTTTCCTAAGCCTCCTGAAAGGCAACAAACAAAGAAAAAAAGACAAAAGGAAGAACTTTGACAAAAGAAAAGAAGAAACTAACTACTGTTTACACAACATGCAGGGTTTCGGTGACTGTACGAGGTACGTGATGTGATGCACAGAGGCGCTGTTCACGTTCTGATTGGGTTTCTGTTGCTAAGCGTCTAGCTGAAACATTTTAATACGTGATTGTTACACATAGTTCACATTTAGCATCACAATGTGGGGTCAACACTGCAAAAAACCCTGCTAATTGTCCTTTAGAGCATAGTTTCATAGCCCGGGGGAAATATGCAGTGCTAACTCTGTTTCTATATTAGAAATATTTCTCTAGCCGGGATACTAGATAGCAAAATGTAAACATTATTAATACCTACGAAATCAACAGAGTCAGAGTTAGCCACTTAAGTTTAAAAGCTACGTCAATGTTCACATTTAGAAAGTTCCTCGAATTCAGAATCGGGTTACGCAATCTGGGATTTTCTGAGTGACCAATTCAGATTATTATAAAATGACCTGATAGTATCTTACTACCTAGTACACCACCTTTAAACAGTACACTACCTAGCACATCACCTTTAAAACCTTGTATAAATAAATGTCCCCATAATCCTCATTCATTATTTTAATTTGAAATCATTATGTATGTATCATGGATATGTTAAAAAAGGTAGAGGTGAACCCTGGTTGATGGGTGAATAGAGTTGCACACCATTGATTCTCTGGACTTCATTTGCTATTTGTCCTCTCTTTATCTCTTCCACGCTCATGTCCTCTGGATATCTCTCTTATCAGCTGTATTGCTTGCTTGGGCCTTTAATTGGTGCCTTCAGTCATTATTTGCTATAGAAACGCCACAGAGCTACACCACCTTACTGCCTCAGAGACCACGGGACCTTAGAGATCTGCTCATAACCCACCCTGCATGTAGACTCTCCTGCAACGCTCCAGCAAACTTGATTACTGTGGTGGTGTGGCTGCTGAGTGGTTACATGGAAATATGGGGAAGGGGCTGTGCTGAACGAGTGGGTCAGTGAGGAGTAGCATGTGATAGGAGAATATATTAGAGAGTCAGCATGAGGGTGAATCCAGTGTCCACGACTCAATTTAATTTAGATAGAGATAGGTAGAGGCAGAAATAGAGATAGAAAGGCAACTAAATGTGTATCGAAGACTAATATAGGATTAAATTTATGTTTCATTTGTTTACAAATCTGAACAATGTGCCCTTTTAATTTTTAATGTGCTTACTAATGTAAAGAAAGCAAAGCATATGGAACCGAATTTAAGCTAATAAATGTTTAAACTGATAGATATTTATGCATTCATTTTCTATTACATGTTACTATGTTATACAGGTTAATAGTAATAAATGTATTATTGAAGATGGGATCTGGGCTAAGCATAGATGGATAGATAGATAGATAGATAGATAGATAGATAGATAGATAGATAGATAGATAGATAGATAGATAGATAGATAGATAGATAGATAGATAGATAGATAGATAGATAGATAGATAGATAGATAGATAGATAGATCACATTAATACATTAATACATTAATACATTAATTTCCTCCCAGACTGGTGTGGCTGCAGTGGCACACACTTAGAGAGAGAGAGAGAGAGAGAGAGAGAGAGAGAGAAGGAGAAAGAGGTTTCCATGACGACCACACATCCTTGACAAATGACACTCTTTGAGACAACTAGATGTTGCGTGCTTCAAAGAGAGAGAAAAAGCCATGAGGTAACAGATCCTCGTTCTGCCAAATCTGGCTGAAAAATATAATTCTTAACAGCAAAAAAAGCTACAATGCAATGAATATAATGAGCTGAAAGCTTACGTAAATGAGTTGTGCGCTTAAATAATGGAGTGCAAATAGCTGTAATTGACCTAAAAAGTAATGGTATTGTGCAGAGTACATTGTTTCCCTTTCCATTTCGACACAAGTCTGACGTACGTCACTGCATTAGAAGATGAATGCTTAGGAGCAGGTCCAAGCCGAGTAAATCTCTCCGTCTCACACGGTACGTGCCGGTGAATTTCTTCCATTCATTTCCCACCTCCGTGTAATGTACACACAGGGTAGAACGTCATTGTGACGTCTTTATGACATGGAGTAACCCCTGCTCTATCAGATCTCTCTTTTCCATTTCCACTAATGTTTCATGCCTATATGCTAAGCACCTTATTTCACACACCATTACACATTAGCACATCTCATATGCAGTCAATGCAGTCGACTATACTGGCTTTGCCAGGATTTTTGTTTTAACTTGCTGTCTTTGTAATTAGCTAGCTGCTTCCTGTATGAATGATGGTCAGTAAAACATGCAGTCCATTCAAGAAGCAATACACTTCCTGTAAGCTGGTAAAGATGTTTAGTGTTGTTCTAAACTGTCTATAGCAAGAGTGTACTAGAGTTTGCTCATGGTTGGTGTAATGGGTATGGGCATGTTTGCTAATAAAATATAAAACATTATTTTGAAGCTGTGGTACGCAATTTCTTTAGTTAAAGTAGCATTACTGACACAATAAAGAGATATACACATTAAAGCATTAAAGCTTTTGTACACCTAGAATAGATCTGTCTTTAAACATAAAAACAGACTACAACTCTCTCAATTTCTTAATCCATAAGAAATTTTCCTAAAACTGCTTCCTTCTCTCCTCCACATCAATCTTACAATGAAAGGAATCCATCCTTTCTTTTCTGTTGGTTCATAAATAATGGTATAATTCACCAGAGAAGTTTGAATGTGCCATTCGGGTCACGGCACCACCTGATTTAATATGAATGTTTAGTATGTTATTTGGGGATGTTGTAGCTTAGTGCTTAAGGTGTTGGACATCAGATTGGAAGGTTCAAATCCCAGGTCCACCAAGTTGGGCCCCTGAGCAAGGTCCTTAACCCTTAATTTCTCAGTTGTATAACATGCAATAAAAATGTAAGTCACTCTGGACCATGGTAACTGCCAATTACCATAAATGTATTTGCTTGGCTGTTTTATCTTCAGATCAGATTTTTCACCAACTGGTGTATAAGGTCAGAAGGTCTTTCCCAGCTCAATCTAAAAATTTTCTCTAAAGAGGTCCAGCAGGAATTTACACTAGATGGGACAGCAGGATATCACAAGGCACCATGAACACACACACACACATTCATCTCACACTTTGGGGCAAATTAGCTTAGCCAATCCACCTATCAGACACTGAGAGAACATATGAAACTCCACAGAGATGTAACCTGAGCTGAGGTGTGAATCAGAGACCCTGGAGCTGTGAGGCAGCAACGGTACCTGTTGCACCCCTGTGACAAAATAAAGCTGGAGGAGATAATCATCAGACCTAAAATCATACATTTTTAATACTGGTTGAATGCGGATCCACTTGCTGCTTGCAACCACCAGGTTAATCCATGTAGAGAGAGGTACAATACAATAAAAATCTATTCTCCGGGTTGTTTGTAATACTATATTTCATCTACAGAGCTCAAAGGCTTTAATATAGTGAGGCAAAAAAGAAAACAGACTTTTCTTTGCAATGAAGCATGTATTATTTTTATTTCTACCCAAGACAGTGCAATGTATCCGTTGTACATGTACAAAGCCCATCTGCTTTGACTCATCCCAGTACAAAGTCTGTCTATCTGCTATAAAGGCTCTAAAGCAAACATGTGTTGCCAGGTAGAAGCAGAATACAGCTGTCACATGCACTGTTTGCTCAAGTACCATTATCATACTCCAGCCACAACACTGCATTACCACACTTACATTAACTGGATATTTAACTAACTCACTTAATGTAAAATAAAGATTTTCTCTTATAAACTGACTTCTTTTTCACTCCAGGTTAACTGCAGCTGAGATTCTGAGGTAAATAGATTGTTTACTGTACCAGTGGAGCGTTTTTAATGTATGACTTGTTCAGCGCTAAAGGGATAAGGAAGTGATTCATTTGCGTCAGAACGTCAGATACGTACTAAATACGAGTCATTCAGGGAGCCGCTTAATAAAAGCAGCTCTTATTTTTAAATCCCTGTTTGAGAGGGTTTGCTTATAGACATGGCAGCTGTGCACACACTCAGGATGAGGAAAAACTAACAGGAAGTGCAGATGGGAGACGTGAAGCTGCGGGACCATGTCCATAAATCTAGCTGGGTTGTCTTCAGTGCCAACGTAATCCAAGTGTGTCTTAAAAGCATAAGAAATAGTTGTAGGGGGAGAGTGGGTTCAGTTGGTCCAATCAGCTACTGTGATACTCTGCACATGCTCAGTAGGGCCCAACACCTGCCTGCAAAGGAAGAGCAATATTAATCACAGTTTTGAAGAATTTATCATGAAAAGTACTGTTTTGAGGTATGAAGATACTTTTCCTCAAATAGGCATAGTGGATTAGTGGTTGGATTAGGGGTTCAGTGTTCTCCTAAGCTTTGAGGGATTCCTCTGGGTACACTGGTTTCCTCCTTCAGTCCAAGCACATGGGGGCTGATAAGAGTCTCAAAATTGTCTGTAGTGTGTGTGTGTGTGTGTGGGACTGTAGGGTTGGCATCCTGTCCTGCGTGTCTTTTGCCTTGAGTCCTGAGTCCCATGAGCTAGGCTCCAGGTTTTTTGTGACCCTGCACCCTTATAAGCAGTTAAAAAAAATGAATATTTGGACACTGTGCAGCTGAAACCAAAATAGGCTAGTTTTGATACACTAGATGTAGACTGAAGACTGAAGGCTCCACTCATGTAAAAATTGTGCTGTCCCTGCCTATAACCGGTAAAAGCTACTAAAGGCAGCTTTAATAGAATAGATCAGTACCATCAGTCACTCAGGCCTAAAGTACTGTTAAATTAGCATTTAATATCCTTTTTATACATCAAAGGTGCTGACATTACAACTTACTGCTTACAACAACATTGCTTTCTTTCCTACATAAGAGTAATTACTGCAGTTTGGAAAAATATCCTTATATCTTCTACAGACTGAATGAACTGAGATGAACCGAACACACACCAAGGAGTCCGTTGCAACATTTGGATCCTTTAAATATACACCAATCAGCCATAACATTATGAGCAGTGACCGGTGAAGTGTATAACACTGATTATCTCCTCATTATGGCACCTGTTAGTGGGTGGGATATATTAGGCAGGAAGTGAACAATTTGTCCTCATAGTTTATGTGTTAGAAGCAGGAAAAATGGACAAGAGTAAGGATTTGAGCGAGTTTGACGAAGGGACAAATTGTGATGGCTAGACCACTGGATCAGAACGTCTCCAAAACTGCAGTTCATGTGGGGTGTTCCTGGTCTGCAGTAGTCAGAATCTATCAAAAGTGGTCCAAGGAAGGAACAGTGGTGAACCGGCGACAGGGTCATGGACGGCCAAGGCTCATTGATGCACGTGGGGAGCGAAGGCTGGTCCATGTGATCCGATCCAACAGAAGAGCTACTGTTGCTCAGATTGCTGAAGAAGTTAATGCTGGTTCTGATAGAAAGGGGTCAGAATACACAGTGCAGGATGGCAGCAAAAGGAGGACCAAAACAATATTAATCAGGTGGTCATAATGTTATTCCTGGTCGGTGTATTTAATACAGTACATCATCTGACATTAAAAGATGATATGACACTTGTTAAGTGCACAGAAAAATCCACCATTTTAAACGTCAAAAGCTTTTAAATATTATACTTACAACAAAAAATATGAGAACTGACCCCAACTCTCCCCTATGGGGCTTTGATATTAAGGACCCCTGGTTTATTTTGCAGTCCCATTCTGTCTTGTTGGCATGAACTGAATATTGAATCCATCTGCAGTTCATTCCTGTTTGTTTTTTTGAGGGTTTTTTTTGCCATTTCTCCTTTTCAAGCTCTCACTGCATTGACAAACGCACGCGCACGTTTCCCCGATGATGATCTGATCATCTGGATTATACACCACATGGCATTTTTTTTCGTTTCTTTATGAAATCGTGACCAAATTAACATTTGAAATAGATAAGATTACTGATGATGAAGAAGAAGAAGAATGTTAGGCAGCAAGTAATATTATACGACGTATCATCGCCCTTGATGTCCCGAAGCTGCGGTGCTGGATCGACGTGATGACGCGCATCCTGTCGTCACTGTCGCCTATATGGGGGGGGGGGGGATAATCTATAACATTTTCTTTAATCAGAAAAACACAATTCATTAAGTAGTGAAAAAACGAATCTTTTGTATTATTATTATTACTATTATTATTATTTCATCTGCTTAAAAAAAGATATATTTTGATATTAACACATGAACAGAGATTCCAGAGGCTCTCACTTAGATAAAAAAAAAAGAGTTGTGGTTATTTATAGACTAAATTTACCCTCCTCTTTGCCTCCTCCTCCTCCTCCTCCTCCTCTCTTGGGACTCGAGCATCCTACCCCAGGTAGAAATTGACGTCAGAGCGTTTTCGCAAATTGACGTGTAAACATCCCTTCCCCTTTTCCTAGTCATTCACTGGGAGCTTTTTTCCACGCCTGCTTTCACTTACTCCTTCTACACCGCCTCACCATCCTCCCTTAGAATAAAACATAGGAATATAGCTATTTTATTTTTTTAAATACAAATATAAATAAATTAGAAGGCAGTATAAATTCTAAGCTATTTATTTATTTATTTATTTGTTTATTTATTTATTCCCTCGGTTGAGCCTTAAATCGGTCGTGAGTGAGTCGACGCACGCCTTCGTTTCTTCATCCCTGGTGTTTAATCTGCGATGGAAGTGAGATGTCGGGCTCCGGTGGCGGTGATGATACTGCGCGCGACTCTCGCGGTTCTGCTGTGCGCTGTGTGCGCGCGCTCCCAGCGACAATATCTGAACGAGTGGGCCGTGGAGGTACCGGGGGGTTTACACGCTGCCCAGACCATCGCCGACGAGCTCGGTTACGACTTAGTGCGACAGGTAGGGAAACCATGGGAAACCACGCACGTCTCACGTTACAGTCGCATATTCATCTGAGACTGGTTTATGCTTGGGGTATTTGTTTGGTTTATGCATGGGGTATTTGTTTGGTTTATGCATGGGGCTTGTTCTTGCTTTATGCATGGGGTTTGGTTTGGTTTATGTATGGGGTTTTGCTTGGTTTATACATGGGGGTTTATTTGGTTTATGCATGATGTTGTTGTTGTTGTTGTTTCTTGTAGCTCTTTGGAATTTCTCTAAATGGTGAATCTCTGCCCATGAGGCATGCATACGTGAACTCAAGCTGTAGGTAAATTACAAGTGGAAATGAATTGCATTTCTGTTTAAACATAATCCCATTGTGAACTACATGTACACCTGGCTTTAATGAATAAACTTGGCATGTTTGAAAGATTCCACAGGTTGTCTGTCTAAAAAAAATACCTTTCCTGGTCACTGGGGTAGCATCTTGCGTACCATTAATATGTATTAATATTTGACCTGGAAATCTTTCGAAAAGACTGTAGGTATATAATCTACCTTTAAGATTAAAGCTCTTAAGATGAAGGTACTCATGCATTAAGGTTCATTTCAGCAACAAGGTACAGTTTAGTACCCTTTTTTTCCCCCTCAGGCTAAATTCTACCTCATCACATCCTTGGAAAAATAACTAGACGAAATATTGCATGCATTCTAGCATTATTTACAGTAAATAACAAGATATATTCATCTTAAATAACTAGTTTTTAGAGAGAGAGAGAAAGAGAAAGAGAGAGAGATTTGCTATGGGGTTTTTTGGCCATGTTTTATTACCATTTTAGCACAGGAATAAAGGTTGCAAAAAATCAATTAGTATCAAGATTATATGCAGCAGTGTGGTATTAAAAATGCAAATATGAATACCAAAATAAATGAATGAATGCGTGAAATATGTCAAAAAATATTTATGACATCAGGTTTGTTAACCAATTAAAAATGCCAACCTCACCAGAATACACAGACTTTATATATAGAAATAAATAAAAAACAGAAATATGGTATATTTCTTACCATATTGTGTAGAATTATTTTCATTCTTATTCTGCTAAATGTGCTAGACAGAATGTTTATGATTTATACTGCATATACAAATCAAAATGTAATAGAAATACATACAGTGTGTGTTCCTGGCTTTAGTCACTCATTCAAACCTGTATTAAAGTGACTGATTTAGTGTTACTGTGGGTTTTTTATTTCAGGAGTTACATGAGTTGAAAGAGATTTTTATTTTCTTTCGCTAAAAGTAGAAAAGTTGAATTCAAATTCCAAACCCACAGGATAGGAAACTTATTGAGCAAGAATGAATCATCACTGACCACTCCACTGGCTCCCACTCACGCTATCCTTCTCTTTTTTTTGCAGATTGGGGCCCTAGAGAACCATTATTTATTCAAACATCACTATCATCCTAGCAGGACCAAAAGAAGTGCAGATCACATTACCAAAAGGCTGTCAGAAGATGACCGGGTACGAACTCTCTATTGGACATTCTGTACACTGTTAAGAATGTATTATTACTGTTGTATTGTCAGGAGTCGGTGTAGTTTAACATTTAAATGCCATTTCTAACACCCTAACCAACCATGCATCCAATCATCCTCTCATCTGTCCATCCATCCTACTGTCCATCCATCCATCCATCCATCCATCCAACAGCCCAACCAACCATGCATCCAACCATCCATTCATCTGTCCAAACATCAATCCATCTGTCCATCTGTCTTCCAGTCCAGCTATCCAGTTATTTGTCCATCCATCCATCCATCCATCCATCCATCAAACACACCAACCACCATCCTTTCATATGTTCATCCATCCCATTGTCCATCCATCAATCCACCCACCTATCCATCCATCTATCCATCCATCTATCCACCTATCCATCCATCTATCTATCCATCTATCTATCTATCTATCTATCTATCTATCTATCTATCTATCTATCTATCTATCTATCTATCTATCTATCTATCTATCTATCTATCTATCTGTCTATCTATCTATCTATCTATCTATCTATCTATCTATCTATCTATCTATCTATCCATTCAACACACCAAACAACCATCCATCCAACCATCATTTCATCTGTTTTTCCATCCTCCTGTCCATCCATCCATCCAACACACCAAACAACCAAACACCCAACCATCCTTTCACCTGTTTTTCCATCCTCCAGTCCATTCATCCATCCATCCATCCATCCATCCATTCATTTATTCATCTATCCATCTATACATCAGTCCAGCCATCCAATCATCTGTCCATCCATCCACAAATGGATGTTTCTGAGAATATAAATCAATGTTTTATTGTGTTTTTCTGAAGGTGTCTTGGGCCGAGCAGCAGTATGAAATAAATCGGAGTAGGCGTGCTCCAATGGGTGCAGAATGTAAAGACTGCTCTGTGGACAAACTCTTTGATGACCCCATGTGGAACCAGCAGTGGTACTTGGTGAGTTTCCTTAAACACTGTGTGTAGTTCAATCAACTTCCTTATAGTAAATAACAATTGGCACTTTATAGCAGGCAAATCATCCATATAATGTGCATAACATGCTTAACAATGCTGGAGGTAAAAAAAAAAAGACATGTTTTTCAAATGGATCATGGTCATATCAGTAAAGGAACGCCTCACCTTACTGAAAACTGAGAGGCAGCATTAGGAGGTCAATGGCAAAACAAATAAGTCCATCAGTCACAATCAGAATCAGTGTGTTTGTGAGCCTCAGTTGTTCAAGAGTGTGAATTTCTTCCTCTCTAGTAATGGGGACTCGTCTTGGCCCGAGCACTTCATTACTGGCCTTGTGTTTCCTCTGGGACTCTTGGCTATAGCTGTACAGCATTAGTGCTTTAGTCATAAAGCAGAAGCAGTTGGATGTAAGCGTGAGCCTCTTATTCAAATCCAAATCAGCAAACAAACTGAACTGGAAACAATCAGGCAGTCAGTCAGTCCAAACAAAGCAAGGCAATTAAACTCACTAACGATGGTCAAAAGTACAGTAGCAGCCCAAACCGGTAGAGATAAACAGAGATATACTACATGCAAAGAGATTAGGGATGAAAACACGAGAAATAAACAGGTATTAATTACAATAAATAAACAATGAGATAACGTCTGGACTGGAATCGGATATTTGTGGTGTCTTCCAGATCGGCACTGGATTAAGACCTGACATTTAGAAACTCTTTCTCCGTGAGCTAATTTTACGAGTGAGAACACACACGTAATCTGTTATATGTTATATTTCTATCAAATTACTGGATGCTTTTATCCAAAATGAGCCATGCTGACGGTTGCAACAGTAGCAGCTTGGTGGTGCTGGGATTTGAATCCCAGTTAAATCATTAAATTAAAGCCACTGATTGGGGTAAACACTGCCCCATTAAGTGAAATAACAAGCCATGACACTGACGGCTGATGCCTTATTCATTAGAATGTAAGAAAATATCGGGGATATTCTAGAAAGAATTGGTGGAAAGAGATAAAGAGGAAGGGAAAAAGATCGCCAAAGCAACTAAATTTGTTTTAGCACTGTGGGCCGATGTTGTTATTTCATGTAATTCGGTCTCATTTCTACCAGATACACAGATACATCCAATCAGTCCTTGAGCTTTGACCCACTTTTCCATCCAAATGGAATTCTTTTGACGTCATTTTTAGCTACACGTCAGTGCTGTTGAATTCTCAAAATGGTTTCCATCTCAAAGCTTTACAGTCTTTGTGATACCCATTTCTATAGTAACAACTAATTGACAGGGATTTATATGGTGGATGCTGAGCATAAATGGATTAGGAAACTAATCTGTGTGAATCTGAGTCTTCTGTGAGGGTTTTTTTAGAAGGAGTCTCCAGCGTCAGTGGAGAAATAATGTCTACTGTATTTTCTGACATGGTAATGTGTGATTGTTTTCTGGTTTCTCTGTAAGTCTATATATATATATATATTTTTAATCGTATTAGAAAAAAGCGCTTTGTTGAACTTGCCATTGGTCGTTCCACCATACCTGATAGTGTTTTAATCCTTATACATGGCTTCTGTGGCACTCTTACACTCGTCGGTGTAGTAATTGTCACATGTATGTGTCTTTCTGCAATCTCTCTGTTATTGTGGGTTTCTCCTGTTTTATCTCGCTTTTATGACTGTAAACCAGGATATTGGAAAATCTGAGTCACCCATAAAAAGCACATAAAAGTCTCACTTCCTGGAGTCCTAATTGAACGCTTCATAAAATAAACTCCTGCTATGATTTGCCATATGGTATTGAATCTGTTTATACTGAATTTTTACGTCTCTTGAGTCACTGTATATTTCTTGACTTGTGAGTGATTACAGTCTTCATGCTTCGGGGCATGTAAATAATCATAGGCGATTTGCTCTAATACTGTTTATCCGCCTGTTTATGCATGAGCTCTATAATCGAAACATTAACTGCTGTTGTCTCTTGGCATTTTTGCTCATACCTAGTCCAGTCAATCCATTTATTTTGTCTTCTAAATTATAACTCAAATTTCTATTTAAGTTTAATTTGAAAGGAAATTATTTGCTGGGTTTACATCTGTGAAAAAAATGCAATTATACAAAACTTGTTTATGGTTCCTGGCATTTGTACAAAATTGCACTGGACTCTGAGAATCATAAATTTGTATTGAACTACAGAACCAGTCGATAATGCTAATCCTGCAACTCTGGAAGCCTGGAAGTCCCATTTTTTTAAAGATATTTAAAGGAGTGTGGGGTTTTTTTCCCTTGTGGTTTTTTTCCTTATATTTACCCGTCCCACATGTTTTTAGTGTTTTGCTTGTTCGAACTAGTAATACAAAAAAAATTGTGGTTAGCTTTAACCGCTGAAAATAATAAAGCATGCTCAGATGTTTCGGATTATATAACTGTCATTTTCGGTGAAAATAAAAATTTAAGTGAAACTGTTTGACCTCCCTGCTATATCTGTTTCAGTATTTTGTAGTTGTAGTCACCTTTAGCCATTTCAGAACGATAACTCTAACATCTCTCTACTCTGAGATAAAAAAAAAAATTTCTTTTTAGAGAACCAATTTGCGAAACGGCCTGGTTTTGCGTGGCGTGTTCGTGTGCGGTACGAGACGTCGTAGTGCAGTGGTGCATAGAGAACGAGGGGGAGAGGGAGGGGGCGAGAGAGAGAGAGAGAGAGAGCGAGCAAGCGAGGATGACGTGCGAGGTCTGGAGAGGAGACAGGATGTGCCGAGAAGGAAAGAGAGAAGAGATAGATTGTCATGGATTGGGTGGCGAATACATTACCTTGTGGTTCTTGATCATTCCGTTCAATCAGAGGTGACTCACAAGGCGTCTCTCTCTCCGTTTCTACACAATGCTGCATGCTGTAATTGAGTGGGCGTGGCCAGTCTGAGCAAGTGTTAGTTTTTCAGAGAAGAAATCTGCAGGTGGTAGCTGAGATGTTTGGTGTTTTATTTTGTTGTTGTTTTACTGTAAAAAGCCATTATAATTTTTGTTTATGTCTGAATATCTGTGGTCATCTGTCTGAAAATCCTCATCCATGTGACCATACGTATCATATTTGCTCCCCTTCCCCCTCCCTCGGCTGACAGATCTGAGTTATGAGTCATTCCTGAGGGTCGTGCTTGTGTAACATCGATGCATCCTCTACCTCCGAGCTCTTTATTTTAGCTTTAGCTCTGAGTCATCTGCGACGTTGGGCAGCGCCTCACTTCACCTCACTTCTCTGACCATTAACCAATTAAACCTGACACTAATGAGCTCCATTCCACTTTTCGTGCCGAGCTTCTTTTTTTTACACGTTCTTTATCAACCTGATGACATCCTCTTCTGGCTGTATTGTAACTGTGACTGCACTTTAGCGCCTTCCTGGTTCTAACGGTCATTAATCTACCGAAAGCAGACACGGCGAGGGCCGAGAACAGTCTCCTGAAAGGTCAACACGGAAGATTATATCCGTGGCTTTTCATTTTAAAAAAGCATTGGAGTGGCGAAACAATGGGATTTGTGCAGCACCTTTTGATTATTTGGTTTACTTTTAAAGGGCTGTATACGCAACCCTTATGTAAAGCCGTATCAACAATAGTGCAGGTTCACACGTCTTCACCGTATTATACATATACACATAGTGTAATATGTGGTCATAGAGTCCATTGAGTTACAGATGCAGGCCACATGAGGGAATTCAGAAAATAACAACAAGGCAATAACTCTCAATATCACATAATACTACTGCAAACAAATACTTTACTGATAGGAAATTTAAACAACTGGGAATAATAACATGGTTAATCAACACAGAACAGATGAACAAGATAGGGTAATTAAGCAGTTATGGAACAGAGGCGGAGATGGGGCCAAAACCAAAACTAATGCACCTGGAGAATCGTGAGTCACGCTCCTGAGAGGAATTTACTAACCATCATTATGTGAAAGTGAAATTGTTCAGTGTGGAAGTGGGAGCTCAGTGGTTTTGGTGCTGGACAAATTGATTGGAAAGTTGGAGGGTTCAGATCCACCAAGCTGGGCCCTTGAGCAAGGCCCTTAAACCTCAATTGCTCTGGAAATGTTGCTCTGCTGTACATGTCAGGTACTTTAAGTCAGCTTGTTTCTCACTTCATGGTGGAACTGGTAGCTCAGTGGTTAAGGTGTTGGACAAACTGATTAGAAAGTTGGAGAAATCAGATCCACCAAGCTGGGCCCTTGAGCAAGGCCCTTAACCCTCAATTGCTCAGTTGTATAATCAAATATGGTCAAATGCCATAAATGTAAATATCAGGAAGTTCAAGTTAGCTTCTTTTTTTTTTAAAAAAAACCACCACCTTAAGTGGTAGCTCAGTGGTTATGGTGTTGGACTATTGCTCAGTAGGTCATGGTTTCAAATCCCACGATCACTTGTTTGCCACTTATGGGCCCTTGAGCAAGGCCCTTAACCCATGATTGCATAAAATGAAATGCTCTGGATAAGCATGTCTAAATAATGCTGTTAAAATAAATACAACTACATTTCATAGAAGGTCTACACTTGTTGCTTATGTTTCAGACTACATTAGATTTACAAACTCTAAATGAATTCTTAAATGCTAGTTAATATTTGTGTAGTTATATGATGCAGTGCATTTAGTTGAAAAGAGTAGCCCTGGGCCTTATTATCTCTGTAGCTAGCATAACACACCATTAGCCAAAAGACACTGAGATTAGCCACTTGCCAGCTGTTTCTCTCAAGTTCACAGAGGATGGAGATCACTTTGTGGACCAGAGCAAAATAAAAGGAAGTTGTGACAGAGTTTTGTTTCAGTGTATTAACTTTTAAACTAAGGAATTAAATATAGAGCCCCAGTTTTTACTCCAGTGGTTACATAACCATAACCAAATCCAGTTTTGGCACATGACATGGATTTATAGTTTTTTTTGGCTACAGAGGATATCAGCTATCGTGGTTGTCTGAAAAGGTGTAAATTATGAATGGTGGACTATCAGGGATTCTGTGCCAAATAGTACAGCCATAAAGAAAGACGCACACACACACACACACACACACAAATAAGACTATATTTATATCCTCGCTAACCATTTCACTCCTTCTGTCCTACTCATTAGCAAGACACAAGGACATCGTCATCGCTCCCAAAACTAGACCTTCACGTCATCCCAGTGTGGAAGAAAGGCATCACGGGTAAAGGCGTTGTCATCACCGTGCTGGATGACGGGCTGGAATGGAACCACACCGACATCTACCCCAATTACGTAAGTGCATCGCCATAGCAACAGGCCGCTCCACCGCCACAACATCGTTCGGCTGTTTCCATAGTGACAACGACCCCCGGCCAGGCGAACCGTTATCTGTAGTGACCGTCGCCAGAGCGTGCAGAGCCGTCTAACCCACGTAGACGGGAATGCTTTGACGTTTAAAGCCTCTATCACAGCGAGAGATATGGAAATATGTCATCATCTAGCATGAGCTGTATACGGATGAGCCGTATTCCGTCTCATGTTTACAAGCTGTAGAGGCTGGAGGAGAGCCGCTTGTCATCATTCGAGTGCAGGCTTTTTGTGTGTGGCAGTGAATAGATGTGTTGCAATCAAAGGACCTCCCCCCGACCACACACACACACACACACACAGACTGAAGGAGGCAGAGCTGGAGAGTGAGTCTGCGTTTCCACACAGATGGAGCTATAGTGTCTGTAATTATCTTTTACTCAATCAGAAGGCCTTTAGTGTCTCCGCTGTACAGTGATAGCACTACTCAAGCATTATGTTCTTTAATCAATACAGACTGCTTTCCCTGTCACAGATCGAGCATCATTCTGAAATAAATCGCATCTAATATTGCGTCCAGAAAACCTGACTAAAGCCGACTGTAAGATTTTTCGCCCTTGTTTTGCTTTTGCTGACCGAATCGTGAAAGAGTTTGTCAGATCATCGGTCTTGGAACAGATCATTTAGCACCATTACAACCACACTTAAACACAAAGATAGAAACCCAAATGATGTGTCAAAGGATTAAGCAAAACATTTAGGACACCGGTGCCTACAATATAACAAACAATGAAGAGAAAAAATGTCCTTATTACCTCAAGCTCAAACATGGTCCTGTTTATCCAACCTTATTTTCTGCACAAGCCTGGATCATACCCTGTGACGAGGTTAGCAGAGCAGTGTAATTTTAGAAGATCTTATAATCATATCTTATGAAAACACATCATATTATGCGAGATGAAGTACACATTATCACACAGTCCAAGATAGAACTAGGGATGTGATGAGTAATAATCTGAACCTGTACAGTGTAGAACTGGTTTAAGAACAGAATCTGGTTTTGGGGACCAGCGTTTAAGCAGAAATTTGTGAGTTTAAATCCCAAAGACTGACAGAAAACCAGCTCATCTGCTCGGCTGTGTGCATAGAATTAAAATTTTGTTAACCTGCACTCATACCCATGAGTGTCCTGTTTGCCAAATATCGAACTAAATTTCTAACATTAAATGCAAAATCTCTGTCTCTTCCAGGATCCTGATGCTAGTTATGATTTCAACGACAACGATCCCGATCCTTTCCCCAGATACGACTCCACCAATGAGAACAAGTGAGTGATTTACCGCCATCGTTCTCTGCTCAGAGTAGGATTAACACTTCAAGAATTAGGACAACGGGACAAGGATCGCTATTTGGCGTCATCAGGGCTGGGAAAATGACAGCTGTGTTTAAAGACAATTTGCTTTAGAAAGGTCTCTCATCCACTCTCGTGTAACAGGGTTTATTTACATATTTATTTTAGATACAAGTGAGGTACAGTACAATACGATCAAAGCATCAAGCTCAGATTGAGTGACTATTTTTGCTAGTGCCGTTTATATTGTGTTGTTTATTGGCCTAATTCAAAATCTGTGCTTATCAGCGCCCCCTAGTGACACATGCCCTTCAGGTCTATCCATCCATTCATTTTCTATACCCGCTTTATTCCTGATTAGGGTCACAGGGATCTGCTGGAGCCTATCCCAGCACACATTGGGCAAAAGGCAGGGGTACACCCTGGACAGATTGCCAGTCCATCACAGGGCCTCACATAGACAGACAACCACACTCACTCCTATGGGCAATTTAGAATTACTAATCTAATGAAATAAATCCAATAAATAATATAAATAAATAAATGAAATAAATCCAATACATGTTTTTGTGTGGGTTTCCTGGAGTAAACCCACACACACACAGAAAGGCCCCTGTCTGTTCGAACCCAGGATTCTCTTGCTGTGAGGCAACAGCGCTAACCACTAAGCCACTGTGCTGCCCGCTCCTTCAGGTCTAGTTTGCTCACACATACTGTAGGACATGCAGTGAAATGACTTTTTCGTCGGTCCTTGTTATAAAAATAGTCAAAATAAAAATAGAAGATGGAATTTAAAAGTTTCATTTTAATTTAATTTAATTTAATTTAATTTAATTTAATTTAATAAAATAAAATACATCTGAATTAGCTGTACAAAATAAAGAAAAAATAGGAGAAAAAGAGGAAAAAATTTGGTGATATGAATATAATGTGATTCAGTAATCAATAATCCATCCCTGGTCATAGTATTCACTCAAAGTACAACAATATAACAGTCGCTTAAAGTATAGCTAGGGTGCATCATTTATGCATTATCTACCGTTGTGAATTATGGGATTAAAAAATCGGGCACTTTTGTTACAATATGGCAGACTCCAGAAGTATTGTAGATTAAATTGCTGTGATTGTTTGGAAAGCATCATCCTGTGAAAAGACCAAACACTTGGAGAGGTTGTTCATGGACCCATTGGATTAAGTGTCATTTGAGTGATGCGAGTGTTTGAGCCTCCAAAATCATTCTGTAAGTGTAAAATGAGGAGTGTTGAGCCTTTAAAGGCTGACGTCAGTGTTAGGGGGGAAAAATGGAGGAAAACAATCATTATTCTTCCACCAAGCAGCATCCAGCTCCCACACAATGTATCTGAGTGACTCATACTGTGGAAGGTAGAGGTGTTGAGTGAACACACACTCTCTCGCTCTCTCTCTCTCTCTCTCACACACACACACACACACACACACACACAATGTGACAGCACTATTTTGCCAATAGACTCAAGGTACTTCACTGTAATTGGTTGTATGGTGCAGCATTTGTCAATAGAGCAATTATTCTTGAAAGCGAGTTCATCCGAAAATAGGATTTCACTCATTAATAATTAACCAGCTTTAACTTAGCATGTTTTTGCTAATTATATTCTCGAAAAGGAGACTAGCTTAATGTTACCTCGCAGTAAAAAATAAACGGAAATACTTTGAGCAGTCAATGCTACATAAAACAGGATGGATTTTTTTTTAGATGTAGCACAGATTCTTACTGTAAAAATCTAGCTTTCTAAGTACTTGAACTTGGAATAAGTAGATGAGTAGCCTTTATTTGTCACATTTGTGACTGACCTAATGATGAGCTAACTTTAACAACTTATGTTGTAAATTCATGTGTCTTATGAATTTTGAATAAATGATGCTTGTTAGTTAACACGCGAGAGTGAACTTGGTCAAACCTGCTCTATTTAAGACTGAACCACTGTAAAATAATATGATAAATGTTACTGTAAAATGTTACACAGTTGTTTATAGCTATGCTTAATGTTATTAAAGAAATAAAAACGACATCCTTTCCCGTGGCGGAAAACCTACAGACTGATACAAAGCACTGACACTGGAGACTCTTTCCATCAATGTTAAATAAACTTAAACTTAAATAACAAACGATCCGCCATATTAATGCGTCTTTTGTTAAATGACACCCAACTGTGAATGTAGATTAATGTGTTGCTGTGAATATACAAATTATCACATATTACAATGGACAAACCTGCGATTTGCCTTTTAGTCAGAAATACAGGCTGTTTTTCACTGTAATAGAAAATTAATCAACACCTTCTGACCAATCAGATTGAAGAATTCGGAGGCACATTTCAGTGCACTGTGGATTGGGGAAACATGCTATTCTATACTATTCCTATATTTAGAGACAACTGTATAAAATTGACCATGTTACATTAAGATCTTTCATGAAGATTTCGGACCTTCAGTGAGAAGATGCCAACCCCATGTGGACTTTGATGACAACAAGCTCCTAATCTATACACAAAAATAACTTTCTACATATGCTGTATCTCCATCATTGAGCATTTGAAGGCTTCAGCATGGAGCATCTATAATAAACTCAGATATTTAGCTAATCTATGAGTTGGTCAGGAGCTCCTGGTTACACAACCCCAACCGACTGTATATGACTGTAGAAAGAACATTATTCATAATTATACTCTCTGGTGTTTATGATAATTTATAATCACACTCTCCAGGGTGTCACCCAAATGAGGATGAGGGTCCCTTTTGGGTCTGGTTCCTCTCAAGAGTTCTTCCTCTTCCATCTAGTTTCTCCTTGCCACAGTCTTGCTCATTAGGGATTAGGGAGTAATACAGAAAAATTTAAATATAAGTCAAATATTAATCTTGAACTTTTTGTACTATATTTCTTATGGTCTGTAAAGTTGCTTTGAAATGATGTCCATTGTAAAAAGCGCAATACAAATAAATTTGAAATGAATTGAATTGAATATTTCTCTTGATTTTATTCTTCAGGCATGGAACCAGGTGTGCAGGAGAGATAGCAATGCAAGCAGACAACAACAAATGTGGAGTGGGAGTGGCGTACAACTCAAAGGTCGGAGGTGAGAGATCGGGAATTTTTAAAATGTGATAAGGGAATATGTGGGTTTTTGACATCTCACAGAATAAAGGAATGTCTTCACGTTCTGATATAAGAGATGAAGTATCAAATCACAGTCCTTCCAGATGTTGCTGGTTCCATTTGGGTCTCCAAACTATTATATTTGATATATTACCAAAGAACATTATGCTAACAAAGATCCCATTTTCATTCCTGACCTCTTCTTGATCCTCAGGTATCCGAATGTTGGATGGAATTGTGACCGATGCCATTGAGGCCAGCTCTATAGGGTTTAACCCTGACCACGTTGACATCTACAGTGCCAGCTGGGGCCCGAACGATGACGGAAAAACAGTAGAGGGGCCGGGACGTCTGGCACAGAAAGCCTTCGAGTATGGCATCCAGAAGGTCAGAAACCAAATTTCCATGTAGAGATGTAAAACTGAATTAGATATAAATAAGATTTAAGGTTTAAGAAAGATTTTGTTAACTCATTGTTCTCAGGGTCGTGGTGGAAAAGGCTCCATCTTTGTTTGGGCGTCAGGGAACGGTGGGCGTCAGGGTGATAACTGTGACTGTGACGGATATACAGATAGCATCTTCACCATCTCCATCAGCAGTGCATCACAGCAGGGCCTCTCGCCCTGGTACGCTGAGAAATGTTCTTCCACCCTCGCCACTGCCTACAGCAGCGGAGACTACACTGACCAGAGGATTGTGAGTAAACGTATACTCTTTTTACGCTTCCTGGACACCCTTTTAACCTGTACACTGGAGTTCCAGTCTGCTGAGGGAACAGAAATCGACTTAACAGACATTTTCAATCAGTATGAACAAATGAATTATTTTATGGCCACAAGTTGGATAACCTTACACAGAACCCAGAAATGGGTTTGATATCACCATTTACTTTGACAATGGGAAAATTTCTGTGGAGAAAACCATTTCTGGATTTTTTTCCACTTTTCTATGATTGTGATAGCTTAGTGGTTAAGGTGTTGGACTACTGAATGGAAGGTTGTGAGTTTGATTACCAGTTCCACCAAGCTACCACTGCTGGGCCCTTGAGCAAGGCCCTCAACTGCTCAGTTGTATAAAATGTAGGTAGCTCTAGATAAACTACACATTCTTTTGAGATAAATAAATTCAATGCTGAACATGGGCACTACAAAACAGGTGCAAATGAAATTTTTTGGGCTCTGCTAAAAAGAGTGAAATGTAGTCAGATTCTTAGTCCTGGACCTAGTGAACCAGTATCACCAGTACTGGTAGGATGTATCTACTAATAGAGATTTGCCATAAATGTAATCGTAGTCACTAGATCTCATCAGTCAGACAAATTCCACAGACAATTCTTTTGATTATTGACCCAAACCTCAGAAACCACCAGTATCCCCATTTTCAGTTTCTTATTACACCTTGACCTACAAAATGTAGCTAACCAATGACAGTGAGTTGTAGCTGGAAATACTACATTTACATCTACAATGTGCTATGTGTGCTTGGTCAAGGTAGCGCCATGTGGTCTCTCCAAAATTGGGCAAGTGCCACGCCTTTTTCAAGCACCCATACCTTATGGGGCAGTGGTGGCTCCTGTGGTTAAGGCTCTGGGTTGTTGATTGGAAGGTCAGGGTTCAAGCTCCAGCACTACCAAGCTGCCACTTTTGGGGAATTGAGCAAGGCTCTTAACCGGCTCTGCTCCAGGGTGTTGTATCATAGCTGCCCCTGCACTCTGACCCCAACTTCCTAAGATGTAATGTATATGTGGTGATAATAAAGGCTTTAAAATATTTCCCTGGATGTTCCTTTAGCTTTAATATATCTGCATGCCCTAAATCCATTATCATTATCCATTCATTCTGTTGCAGACTAGCGCTGACCTTCACAACGAATGCACAGAGACACACACTGGAACATCTGCTTCTGCCCCACTGGCAGCTGGGATATTCGCTCTGGCATTAGAACAGAAGTAAGTACAGATGTTATCATAACAGTGCTTACAGAATATATATTGCTAAATACAGCACTGGCACACAGTATTACATATAAGCATAACCTTCTGTAAAACATGCTGGAGTTGGAAAATAATCAACGACTGAGTGACGAGATGATACCAAGAGCCATTATTACATTAAAGTTGATTCTTTTTACAGCGCCCTCTGGTGGATTGGGGTACTACATAGCTGATTATATTACTTATTAACAGTTTGTCCAGGGTTTTTTTTTCTTTGTTTGTTTGTTTTGTTTTTATTTTTTAAGATTATTGTGCCCAAAAAAAAAATGCTTTTGCTGCGTTTTTTTCCACAAAATTTATTTATTTATTTATTATTTAATTTATGTAATATTATTATTATTTGATTTTTTGTTCTTTTATTTATTTTTTTGTAAAGGGAAAATTACTTTCAGAAAATTACATTCATTTGTGTCATGACAAACACAAGAAATTCTGGAAGGACTAGAAACACCCTTCCACGTATTCATCACTTAGTCACGTCAACATTAGGGTTGCAATTTGCTAGGGTTATTATTTTTAGCAAAACCTGTTGTTCATATTTTGTGTAAATGATACTGTACAAATACTGCTCAGAGCTCAGAATTGCATATGTCTGAATGTCTCCAGTCCTAGTCTAACGTGGAGGGACCTGCAGCACTTGGTGGTATGGACGTCCGAGTTTGATCCTCTAGCGAATAATCCTGGCTGGAAGAGGAACGGCGCTGGTCTGATGGTGAACAGCCGCTTCGGGTTCGGCTTACTCAACGCTAAAGCTCTGGTAGACCTGGCTGATCCCAAAATGTGGAAGCACGTGCCTGAGAAGAAGCAATGCATCGTGAGAGATGACACATTCCAGCCCAGGTACAGGATTTCCATTCATATACAATTTATCATCTTCAGAGAGACAGTAATAATATTATCTGTAGGGTCTGTTGGAATTTAATATCTTAACATTTAATTCTAAAACATAAGAAGCAATATTCATTATCATACTTCATGATATCATACATATATTGATTTCCGCTCTGTTCTAGGCCTCTGAAGGCAGCAGGGGAGATCAGCATTGAGATCCCCACCAAAGCATGCACTGGTCAGACAAACGCTATCGCCTCATTAGAGCATGTACAGGTGGAGGCCAGCATTGAGTACACCCGGAGAGGAGACCTCCACATCACGCTCACGTCTCCGTCAGGTGAGATATACAACACACACCTGTGCTATGCATGTCCGTGGCTCCAGTCCAGATCTACTACATACTACTGAATGTATAAAACACTGTATTTATTCACTCAGGTACTACTACAGTGCTCTTGGCTGAGAGGGAAAGGGACACTTCATCTAACGGCTTCAGGAACTGGGCCTTCATGTCTGTGCACACCTGGGGAGAGAACCCTACCGGCACTTGGACCCTGAAGATCACTGATACGGTAAATAGCATGTGGGGTTTCCATCCATGTAAGAAATATTTGATGATTTCTTTTGAATAATAATTTTGATGATTTCATTTGAAAAATATTTTAAAAGCAAGGATTGAAATATGTTTTTAGTGATTCATAATATTGCCATGCAATTAATATTGCTAGTGTCTTCAGTTTAAGCTTCCCTTTACTTGTTTTCTGGCCTGGAAAAATGCTATACATATATATATATATATATATATATATATATATATATTTTTTTCCTCTCTCAGTGTTTTCTATTTACACTCTTTCTGGTTTTCTCTCCAGTCAGGACGGATGGAGAACGAGGGCCAGATCCTCAGCTGGAAGCTGATTCTCCACGGGACGTCTGAGAAACCAGAGCACATGAAAAAGCCGAGAGTGTACACTTCCTACAATGCCGTGCAGAACGACCGCAGGGGAGTGGAACACATGGAGGACATGCTGGAGGTAAGAGCAATGTACAGGACACACTTTCTGCTTGTATGTTCAAATTTCTAACGCATAGAGTGACTATGTGACACTGGATTTCTTCTATGTATCGATTGTTTAAAGGGGCTGTTTGTGATTTTGTAGTTGTTTCTAGACCTAAACCAATCATATTAATTTAGATACACCTTTTACACTCTTTTTTCAATATAGGAGGCCGCCATCTCTCCTAGCAAACCCGAGAAACCCCAGACGCCAGCTAAAGTCACTTCCTCCACTCCCGACTCTGCTTCTGACCCAGAAGAAAAGCCGGCTTTGTCGCAGTCTTCGTCCTCGCCTAATTTAGCGCTGCTCCGCCTCTTGCAGTCAGCTTTCAACAGGCAGACCCCTGCCATCTCTCCTCACTCCATGGCTTCCCTTAGCCGAGTCCAATCCCGAGACCGGATCCCTAAGCAGAAGCTGTTTGAAGCCATGGACCGGATCAAACAGGACACGGTTCCTGAAGGCAACCTGTACAACGACTACAGCGACAACTTCTACAGAGCACAAGCCTATCGGCACAGAGACGACCGGTTGATGCAGGCTCTGTTCAACATGCTTGAAGGAGAGCAGCAGTGAGGCAGTGGAGAGGGGAAAGAAAGGTTCGGGGGGAAGGTCAGAGGAGTAGATATAGGGGTAACAAAGAAAAAAAAGACATAGTTAATTTAAGGTAAAATGACACATCTTGTGGGCAGAGGAAGATCTGTAATAGCAGAAAGTGAGAAAAAGCTATGGATAAGTGAATGAGAGCCAGGCATAGAATGACAGAATCACTCTTACACACATGTGTCAGTTTTTCATCTATATTCACTCTGGGGCCTATTTGTGATTCGTGTCAGTATCTCAATCCCATCTACTATACTGTGCACTCAAAAAAAAAATCTTAAAATTAAAATATATATTTCATGACAGTGCCTTGCATATGTATTCACCCCCACCCCCCTTCTTACCCATTTCCACATTTTACAAGGTAAAACTCACCATGATGCTGCCACCACCATGCTTCACCATAGGTTGACATTGTCCAAGGTGATGAGCAGGGTTATGCCAAGGTAGAACTTTGTCCCAAGGTAAAAGAGTCACATTTTGCTCCCCTTTTTCACATTTGCAGAGATTCCAATCTGCATTTCGGCAAACTCAAAGTAGGGTTTGAGAATATGAGTTGCCACTCTTCCATAAAGCCAGCAATCATGGTTGCAGTATGAACAGCTGACATTTGGTGGATGAGCTCCAGTAGATAGTCTTTTTCCATTTTTAGAAATTAAAGGTGCTCTGCAGAATGTTTGAGATATCAAACCATGGTTGCTACCAGAACTTTTTTGTTTTGTTTTGTCCTTGGTCTTCCCCAGTTTGTCCTTGCCAGTTCCACCAGCTAACACTTCAGCAGCTTACAAACTGGGGAAAGCGTGCTTCCGTTGAGTCAACCTTCATATGTTCTCAAACTGCTGCTCATGCTGCATCACAGGGCAGCGTAACATACTGAGAGGAAACAGCTATCTGCCCTCTTCCACATACACGAGCTCAGAGATGCCTACGATTGTGATAAGGGAAGAGTAATGCCAAACCTCTCAAACTGACAGCATGTTAGAACTCTTTTGTTCTGGTGGCAGCTGGTTGTTTGAGAACTAATTTCAGCCTTTCACAAACATCTGGGGTGAATACTTATGCAATTAAACCTTTTACATCTTTCATTTGTTCGACCCGACAAAGTGACCCACAGTAATTCCGGCATGACATGAATGTGGTTATTATCTACAGCTGGACGTACGGTGCTCCTTTAACACGCTGTTTGACTTCCTGTCATGTGACCTGTGATCATGTCCTTTCTTATTCCCGGGCTCTCTCTGCCCAATAGCTGCTTACATGATGCTGCTTTCACTGCCACCACTTTTTCTGCATGCGCTACTTCAGTGAAATCTTCTCTTCAGAGCCTAATGATATATAGTATTCTATTTGATATGCAAAAGTGATTCTGAAAGTTGTGTTGTACACCTATTCCGCCTCTCTTAGTTCATCTGTTACTAAAAGTCTGCTTTATTTCCACATAGACATGCATATAATTAACAAGAGATTCTTTATACAGGGTAGATCATGTTTCTAAATGATTATGATTTCGTTATTTTTGTTCATCCATCAACACTTTATATACTCAACTCAGCTCAAATACTGGTTATCTTCTTCTCCTCCTCCTTCTTCTTCTTCTTCTTCTTCTTCTTCTTCTTCTTCTTTTTATCAAGCACCTCAATTTCACCCAAGCAAATCATTTAAACCTTCCCAAAGCCACATGGGTGAACAGTTCGAATAAAAAATCCTCGAAGGATTTAAGAACAATGAAATATATAAAAGCCCACCATGGGAATCATGACGTATATATTAGGGGACTATCAGCTTATTTTGTATATTCAACAGTTCATATTACGAAATAAAGATTTATTTTTCTATGGATTTATGCAAATGAATGGAAAACAACAAAATCTATCGAATCCTGTTATAACTTAGGTATATTTTACCTCATATAAGAATCACTCTTATCGCAGGTAGTTTTGTGTTATGTGTGGCTCCTGAATCATTTCAGAACTATATAAATATATATGAATAAATCTGACATATTTATTGTAATAAATATGTTATGCTGAAAGTTATTTCCTGTGATTGATGTTAGTAAAGCAAGCTCGGATGCTGTAATGTTTGTTTGTTCATCACCATGCTCAGTGAATCATCCGGATCATATATTCATGAGACAAAAGCATAAACGCTTATGTTTACAGCAGGAGTGTAGCTCAAAAATCTGGTTTAGTGTGCGGTTTGCCTGGTTCTGTAATTGACTGTAGCCCCACTTCTCTGCCAGCTGAAAGAATATACCATTGAGATGAAAAAATATAAAGATGGTGTGAGTGAGAGAGAGAGAGAGAGAGAGAGAGAGAGAGAGAAGAATGTTCACACGCATCCTGTAATTTATTCATTTTTCAATGTAGTCAGTGTTTATATATGTTGACTGATTAAAGTTGTTTACAAAAACCAATATAGTTTCAATTATGTATGAATATTATAATATATGGTTTTTCATCATAATAAACTGTAAAGTTCTCTTGCAAGCCAACGCTTTGTGGTCTGTGTGTAGGATTTCACAGTGGGTCTTTTATTTTTAAGTCTGGGGGCTGAGCCGTGGGTCTGTTAAGAGGAAAAAGATTGTTACACACACACATATACAGGGGTTGGACAATGAAACTGAAACACTGGCCAATTTAGTGTTGGAGGTTTCATGGCTAAATTTGACCAGCCTGGTGGCCAGTCTTCAGTGATTGCACATTCCACCAGTAAGAGCAGAGTGTGAAGGTTTAATTAGCAGAGTAATAGCACAGTTTTGCTTAAAATATTGCAATGCACACAACATTATGGGAGACATATCAGAGTTCAAAAGAGGACAAATTGTTGGTGCAGGTCTCGCTGGCGCATCTGTGACTAAGACAGCAAGTCTTTGTGATGTATCAAGAGCCACGGTATCCAGGGTAATGTCAGCATACCACCAAGAATTGTACCGGATTGTATCCAAAAAACATAAAACCACAGCTGCCCAACTCACTGCAGAATTAAATTTGCACCTCAACTCTCCTGTTTCCACCAAAACTGTCCATCAGGAGCTCCACAGGGTCAATGTACATGGCCGGGCTGCTATAGCCAAACCTTTGGTCACTCGTGCCAATGCCAAACGTCAGTTTCAATGGTGCCAGCAATGAAAATCTTGGGCTGTGGACAATGTGAAACATGTATTGTTCTCTGATGAGTCCACCTTCACTGTCTTTCCCACATCTGGGAGAGTTACGGTGTGGAGAAGCCCCAAAGAAGCGTACCACCCAGACTGTTGCATGCCCAGAGTGAAGCATGGGGGTGGATCAGTAATGGTTTGGGCTGCAATATCATGGCGTTCCCTAGGCCCAATACTTGTGCTAGATGGGCGCGTCACTGCCAAGGACTACCGAACCATTCTGGAGGACCATGTGCACCCAATGGTTCAAACATTGTATCCTGAAGGCGGTGCCGTGTATCAGGATGATAATGCACCAATACACACAGCAAGACTGGTGACAGAGTGGTTTGATGAACATGAAAGTGAAGTTGAACATCTCCCATGGCCTGCACAGTCACCAGATCTAAATATTATTGAGCCACTTTGGGGTGTTTTGGAGGAGCGAGTCAGGAAACGTTTTCCTCCACCAGCATCACGTAGTGACCTGACCACTATTCTGCAAGAAGAATGGCTCAGAATCCCTCTGGCCACTGTGCAGGACTTGTATCTGTCATTCCCAAGACGAATTGATGCTGTATTGGCCGCAAAAGGAGGCCCTACACCATACTAATGAATTATTGTGGTCTAAAACCAGGCGTTTCAGTTTCATTGTCCAACCCCTGTATATACACACACACACACACACAGTCCTAAATTCTATAATAATTCTATAAATTATATAAGTCTGCTTCAATTTCATTAATAATTTATCACTGGATTAAAAGAGCATTTATTGCAAAACAGGAGCTAAAATAAAAAAAAAGAAATAAAAGTAAATAAAATTAAATTAAATTAAATAAATAGAGTATACACAGAAATGGAAAGGAAAAGCGAGTTCCTATTTTTTTTTGTTTGTTGTTTTTTTATTTGTTTTATAAAAGGTTATAGCTCCATCTTGTGGTGTAAACACAAAACACACACACATACACATATATATATATATATATATATATATATATATATATATATATATATATATATATATATATATATATATATATATATATATATAATTTTATATAATTTTTTTTTTGATGATGATGATTACACAATGGCATTAATAGGAGGGGAAAATATCAACAATCTCAAATCTAAAGGATAAAAACAGATTCTCACCCACCGTTTTCCAGCAAGTTCTATCTTCTTATTCGTCATGAATCCGACATAGATGGAGTGGAGGCAACAAATTCTGGAGTCTGTCAGCGGTACTTGCGTGAAAGATTAGCATGAAGCATTGGAAGTTGATCCACCAATGAAATCACTAAAGTGCTGCTGCATCACTCTCTTTAGGATGTCAAATCCCACTGTCTCCAACTCACATTCACAAAGTGAAACTGGACCTACATTTCACTGAAAGACAAAAATCTTCATTCCAGGTACTGTTTAAAATCGCAGGTTTAATAAACCAGACTATTATAGGCGAGATCTTATTACATTACGTGGCACAATCCACACTGAATCAGCAATGTGTCCTTCTGCATGATCTATCCATTTTTTGCACTCCTTTCTCTTTTCAGTCTGAAATCTGTTCACCAGGATACTTTAAACATCTGGTTGCCGTGGATTAGAGCCAGAATAGATTCCATAAACCCTGTCAAATACAGAGAGAGGGAAGAATCAGAGCGAAGAAAGCAACAGATGAGAATGTAACTGAGGATATCGGGAGAGAAGGGAAACATAAAAGAGGAGGTGACAGAGACTGGATTAACACTAAAGCAACAGAAGGGAGAGAGACAGAGAGAGAGAGAGAGAGAGAGAGAGAGAGACAAAAGAGAGAGAGATGGCACTGTTCCTATACTGCAGGCTGCCTTCAGGTCAGTAAGCTCTGCTACTTCATCTCTATTGTTCCATTTTTCCTGGCATGCTCACTTATCCAGACTTGATCTTTTTTCTTTATGCTAACATTGCTAATCGATAATATTTCCGTTTTGCTTTTTAATATGCAGTCATCCACAATTTTTAGCATTTACACTGTGCTTTGTTCCAAGTGTCCAGCAGCTTTGTTAGAAAAACAGATGCAGGCTATCACTGGACAACTTGTGGGGAGATTTTGAAATGTGCATTCCTTTCATTTTCTGTTGTCTGCAGGATCTCGGTGCAGAAAGACGTTGCACACTGACCAAATGGTTTCAGATCAATTAGTTTAATGCAGAAGTTTCACTGCCATACATGAGGAACATGAGCCTAAAGCTGTGCAACAATGCACATTTAACCCTTGTGTTATGTTCACACTTTGAACCCTTTTGGTACTGTTTAGGTCAAACTGACCTTGTTGAGGTTTTAAAAGAACTAAAGAAATCATTAAAAATGATTTATCTCAAACCAAAACAATATACACTATATTGCCAAATGTTTTGGGACATCTGCCTTTACATGCACATGAATGCAATATGGAGTTGTCCCGCCCTTTGCAGCTATAACAACTTCAACTCTTCTGGGAAGACTTTCCACAAGGTTTAGGAGTGTGTTTATGGGAATTTGTAACCATTCCTCTAGAAGCGCATTTGTGAGGTCAGGCCCTGATGTTGGACGAGAAGGCCTGGCTCACATTCATCCCAAAGGTGTTCTATGGGGTTGAGGTCAGGACTCTGTGCAGGTCAGTCAAGTTCCTCCACACTAAACTCGCTCATCCATGTCTATATGGACCTTGCTTTGTGCACTTGTGCGCAGTCATGTTGGAACAGGAAGGGGTCATCCCCAAACTGTTCCCACAAAGTTGGGAGCATGAAATCATCCAAAATGTCTTGGTATGAAGCTGAAGCATTAAGAGTTCCTTTCACTGGAACTAAGGGGCCGAGCAAAACCCCTGAAAAACAACACCTGAATTTAATGATTTGGAGGGGTGTCCCAAAACTTTTGCCAATATAGTGCTTTTACCAATATAGCTGCTATATTCATTTTCATGTTACACGTTAAAATTTCATAAATGCCTATTTAATGGTATGTTCTTATTCTCACAGGATGTTCTTTTGGGAACCGTAAGCCACTGCTTGTCTTGGGTGTATGTCTTCTCGGTGGATTGATCTGTAAGTGGAAAATCTTGTCCATGTCATAATTTTGAAATCAATCAAGACTCAGAGGCGTCTTAGCCGTCAGGCACAAGCGTGAGCCAAACAGACAAAAAGGATCATTGGGCTTAGGGCAATAATTTATCACTGGCTTTCAAACATCAAACAACATAAACATCATTCACATGAATTCTTCATATTTAATTGATTATATAATATTCAAAAAAAAAAAAGTTTTACCTCAAGATAATTCAAGACAGTTTTTAAAAAAAAGATGTTTTACATCAAAACATAGCCAGCAATAAAGGACTTCACCATTATTTAGCATCTATTATAACCTTTGTTTATATACATTACAGCATGTTGTGCATAAACAGGTATATTTTAAACTGAACTCTAACCCTGTTAAACTAAACCATTAAGATTGGTCGGCTTTGCCCATCTGGTTTGGACACTTAAATCTAGTTTCAGGTGCATAAAGCTGATAGAAACAAATACCATTCACCTGGGAAGGGTTGGGGTGGAGGGGGGTCAATACTTATGCACTGACATTCCCATAGACTGTTGTCTAAAGCATGAGAAAATGTGGGAAATATTATATAAAATATATTATAACTATATGACCCCTTCAGAAAGCAAAGACCCTTAAAGAACCTGAGATGGGGTTCTGAGAAGCACCTATGTGTCCAAAAGTATGTGGACAACTGGCCACTTCTCCCATATGTGGTCCTTCCCCAAACTGTTGCCACAACAGTGGAAGTACACAATTGTATAGAATGTCATTGTATGCTGTAACGTTACAATTCACTTTCACTGGAGCCCCAACAGACCCGAAACTCTTCAAGCATTACAAAGGACATGTGCACTAATCAAGGTCTATGAAGACATGTTTTGTATGGGTTGGTGCGGGATAAATTGTGAAACCATACTTACATTTCACTGAAAAGTGGAGTGTCCTGCACAAAGTCCTTCTCTCAACCCCGCAGAGCACCTTTGGGATGAATTAGATGCATGACTGCATCCTTGGCTGACATCAGTGCCTCCCTAATGCTCTTATGTCTGAAAGGGTCATATTCCCCACAGCCATACTCCAAAAACTTGTGGAAAGCCTTCCCAGAAGTGATAATGTTGTTATAACAGCCAGGGGGGGGGGATTAAATATGGAAATGGAATGTTCACCAAGCACAAATGGGTGTAAAGTGGTCAGGTGTCCACATACTTTTGGCCACATAGTGTAAGAAGTATTAAGCTTTTAAAATAGCATCACTAGTATTCCTAATATTGCCTAAAACATTAGAAGTTTCTAGATCTTCCATCATTTGAGGTATAAGTGATCCTGAGAATGGGCAAAATACAGGACACTGGGCAAATAAGCAGATTGTAGGTCATTAAAGTGATACTTCACCCTAAAACAACATTAAATTTAATAAATGTTGCTAAATATAAACATTGGCAATTATACTAAAATCGCTCTCGCTGTGTCTGCAATTTGGGGATGTGTTGCACCAAAGCGCATTGATAAGTGCAGCAACCATTTTATTAAAACAGCGTCAGCCCTGTTAAGGAAATAACCATTATAATATGCAATATCCAATAAGTGGACCAAAGCATGGGCAATAACAAATTAATTATTGCAGCTATAATCAGTAGAAGTCATAAGTTGGTGCAGATTATTGAGATATTTTGCAAAATGGTTCTTATCAAATGTTCTTCAGACTTTCTAAGGGAGAAGAGAATGCCTGCTGTTCCTGCCAACTCCATGCCTATGTTCTCTGGAGTGGAGCAAATGCGATCTGGAATGGACAGTAAAGTGTTTCCTGTGATGACACCTTGGGGTGCCCCGCTGGTATGGGGGGACAGCAAATCCTCGGTCTGCCATATAGACAAGTTTTCCCATCAAGGTGCTCGCATTGGCCTGGTAATCCTGGCAATCGGGAACTACAATCACTACTTACAACGTCTCATGTCTTCTGCAGAACTCTACTTCCTGCCTAAATTCTACGTCACTTATTACGTCTTGACGGACAGACCAGGAGATCTAAATCCTCCCTTGAATCTGGGGCAGACCAGAGAACTGTGTATCATCCCTGTGGCTGAGATGCCAGGTTGGGACAGACTCGGCCTGCGGCGTATGGCTTTGCTTGCAACCCTCATCAAGAAGCAGATCAATCTGGAGGTAGATTATATCTTCTGCATTGATGTTGACCAGGAATTCACAAACCCGGTAGGCACAGAAATCTTAGGGAAGATGACGGCCACGCTGCATCCTCTGTATTACGGAAAACCTAGGCATGTTTACCCCTATGAGAGTAACTCAGACTCACAGGCTTATGTTGCCATGGGGGAAGGTGACTATTACTACAGCTCTGAGTTCTATGGAGGACTGTGCTCCAAGGTGTTAGCCATGGCTCAGGCATGCTCCCTACTCATTCTAAAGGACCAGGATAAGGGAGTTCGAGCCCAGGAGTTAGAGGAGAGCTACCTGAACCGCTATTTGATCAACCATAGACCTTCTTGTGTGCTTTCACCAGAATACAACTGGTGGGAGTCACCTGGAGTCCCTGAAGTGCCCACTCAGAGGCTGCGCTCTATCGGGAGACAGTGCTTATCGACAGGCAACTATAAGGGAGATGCAAGTGTTTGCTGAGCAGAAGGAGGAAATGGACACACAAGACGAAACAATTAACTGTTTTTTATCATATCAGTATGCCAAAGAGTTGAAAATTTGTTTAGAATTTAGTAGCTACTGAATAGCTTGTTAACTAATATGGCAATTTACAGGTTGTACAAAATACATTCCATAAAAGATTGTGGAACCTGATAGAGGGTACTGGAATGCTATAAAATGTTCGAGCTAATTCAAACAGTTATAATAGCGACATCATAACAACCTGTTAGTTCAAGATTATGACCAGCAAGAGTACATTCTATGCATTCCAGAGGTCGGGGCATTTCTTAACTGACTGACATTCTTGTTTGGTAGTGGTAGCTCAGGAGTTCAATTTCCGAGCAAGTGATTGGACGATTTTTAAGTTGAACCCAATTGTTTAGACTGTGTCCTTACTTTAATCGTAAGTCATTTGATAAACCTGTGCACAAAGCAGTGAACATGTCTAGAACAGTCTGTAATTTGAACGAACGGATGTTCTCCAAGAAAATACAATGCGCTTGTTGTGTTTCTTCTACGGTACTTCTGTCTTATTTATTCTCCATAAGGCCCTCAGCACCGCTTTAAAGACTTCCAACAAGCCTGAATAATACAAGACCAAACATTTACTACGGTTCTTTTATTCTCTTTAATCCTCTAGGTGTTAACAGTTAGTGGAATGAACTCCCGTCGTGAGAGCTTGTGTGCCTTTTCCTTTAAATGGAACAGGAATAACCTGGTTTGCTCTGTTTAAACAAGTGACCGGCCACACCAGCTGTGTCTGCTAAGTGATACGGCTCAAACATTTGTGTTTTTGTGTGATAAGGGCTTAATGGAGTTGGTACCCGAGCTGACTGACTCTACTGGTCAAACATTAACCAGCACTGGTTTTGCAGTCTTTATTTTCTTTTTAAAAAATAAAAATAAAAAAAGACTTCTCCTCTCCTGACCAGCTCATCTTGACTCTGTTCTGATATATAGCTCTGGGATGCATTTGTGTGTCTTTGTGAGTCATTGTGCACTCGGTAAACACTGAATTAGAGAGGGGGAGTCATCCATCTTCCACCGAACAGATTCTGCTTATGCTTATGGGATTTCCACTTGAAAAAAAAAAGAAAAATCACCACAGGGGCAGTAATATTGTTTGTTTCACCAGCAGCACCAGCAATCTTTTTCTATTTTTATACTTTTTTCCTACCTCTCCCATATCATTGTTTTTTTGGGGTTTTTTTTTACCCCAGGTGCTTCCCTCCCACCTCCTTTACACTTTCTTTATAGTCAGAGAAACATGTGTGTCTGTCCCACACTGTACCATGACACACAGGACGGACCGAACGGCTTAAAAACATGCACACGCTGATTTTCAAGACCGAGATGTCTTCGTTGTCGTCAGTCCGAGATAGGTAGCAAAGTTTCCATATGGTGTTTTTCCATGAATGGAGAACTATATAAACACAGATATACAAATTATTCACTCTTCCACTCTCACCGCAACGAATAGAAGTTTCTCCCCTTCTATTTTACATCTAGTCAATTACTGAATATTCACACCCTCTCTATGACATTTACAGGAGGATATGTAGCTGTGTTGCTACTCTGGTGGAATATGGAGCAGATTTCCCCTTCTTGTTCTTGTGTCCTGTTATATAACCACGTGCGGCAACGTTGGCGATTTACAAACTACGGAACGTTTATACAGGAAACTAAGGCGGTAATGGGCAACAGGAGTTATGCTGTTGATCTTTCTCTTGCCAGGTGCAAGGACGGAAGCGTGTGTGAGACACGTCCGGTGTGTACTGATTGACGTCTAGACGTGAGTCATGACACGGCTATGATGCAATGCTTACACAAGACATCAGGCCTGAATTGGGGAAAACAGAAGAAAAACAGAAGAACTTTCTAATAGTTTCTAAAAAGGAAAGCACAATGCATGTATATGTGTAGGCAGAGACAACATCTTTTGTCTTTTTTCAAATGAACGTACTGTTGTGATTATCTGATCTTGAGTGGGAAATCTGAGCGAGTCAGTAGTACAGATCTCAGTAAACAAATCGCATCCGTTCTTGATTATGTCTCCCAGCATGCGGGTAGGCGAGCAGGTTTTGCAAAGGGCAACCACACCACACCACAGCTTTGTGCACTGTGATGAGCACTTGTGTCAACAAAGACGAGGTGCTTCGAGAGAGGAAATGTGATCAAGCTCTAACGTGCCTGAATCGTCTCAGTCCTCGTGTATTGTTCTGATCACAGGTGTGGGAACGAGCTTCCATTCATATGAAAAGGAAGATGAGAGCTAATCAAAATTCTGTCGCTCTCCTACTGTGATGTAAAAAGGGGGTAGGTTTTAAACAGACTTCCAAAAGGATCCAAACAACGAGATACCTGTAAATGGAGTATTTCTTAAGAAACTGTTTATTCTTGTGAAAAGTGGGTTGAAGCTGGTTGAGCACTCCCACTTATATCAGATTACTGCTAACTTCCTGGGTTAAACAGGGTCAAAGGGTGTGGGGGGGGGGATATTATTGTATTATGTTATATCATTTAATTCTTAATTTGAGGTTCCCAAAAATGTGATCATGATCTTTGTGCTTGTGATGTTTTTCAGGAAAATCAGCCAAAAAAAACCTTCACATTATAATACTATTTCAATATATAATATTTTTAAAAAATATTAAATTAAAAAATAAATTCTGTTAATTGTTCTGAAATAATATTACAATTACAACATTAAGAGGAGTTGAAATTGGTCTGATCTTACATAAAACATTTTAATAGTAGACACAGTGGAAGATGTTACCGAAAACTACTTCCTAATGTAGGCACCTAAGCAAAAACCCATTCAAAAAACCATCAGGACGATGGAACCCGAGCGTCTAATTTCCAGGTTCAAGGACTAATTCCAGCAGCATCACTACACTGCCTATAAATTGAAGAATTCGGTGATACACAGGTACAGTGTTGAGGTGTGCCCTGACAGCTTCTCTCAGGCTTTTCAAATCTAAACACGCACCGGTGTAAATCACGTCATGAAGAACCTAATCCTCTATTCTTTTTACTCTGTTACATGCCAGTCTGGACATACACATGCGTTTGTTTTCCTGCAGCTCCTTGTGTTGATACACACAGTAAGTTTAGGGTGTGGTAGCTTGTTTTTGTAAGCTTGGCCTAATCTGGTGGATTCACACAGCCACCCCCACACCCAGTCTGAGACCATTCACTGCACCACACCAAAACATGGTCACATTGCCAGGACTGGCTTAGTGAGATAGCGCAGGTGTGTATGCGGGTATAAAAATGCCCCTGAGGCCTGCCTTGACATCTGTCATGTGGAAGCCTGTCATACGGAAAGCACTTTTCTGACTGTTGTAGCAGGAAGAACACTGTATTCTGGGACATGAACAGGAACAATTATTTTAATCTTACTACAGTCATAGCATGTGTTCATTGTAAATATTTAATTAGATTCCATAGTGGGAAAACATGCCCATTTAATTACTATCATTACACCTGGACAAACTGTAACCTATGCTAATTAAGCAAGCCACGGAGTAAGTAACTAATTATCTTATTTTAGCAGGAAACCTGTAATGACATGCGGCTCCAAACGTATTCGTGATGTAATGCGACTGGAGTGTAACATACAGCGCTTCTATGGATATGGATATGTACATTTTAAATAAAGCCATACTTATTTTGTTCAACGTAACAATAAACACATAACAAGAATCTGAATCAGAATCAGGTTTATTGGCCTAGTATGTGTTTACACACACAAAGAAATTTGGTACTATATAAAATAACTAAACTCTATATACAAAAGAACAATGGTTCGTTCGATCATAAATTAAAATTTACAACTGCTCAAGATGTGTTGTTGGAATAAAGGATAAATTCGCTTCCTGTTATGGAATATTTTCTTATACCAGCACTTCCCGGCATGTGTTTCATTCTTTAAATAACTCTTAATAATGTTTGGTAATTACCTTATAACTACCACAGTGAGTAGCAGCTGTTTAACTTGTTGTACTAGCTTTTTAGCAACAGCTCTCACCGTAGAAAAACTCATTTCTGTGTCTCTAATGAACATGACGAACGGCTCTTGGCCAAAACAAAAACAATGTTCAGGTTGTAGTCCAGATGAACCGAAGCTGGTAAACTTACTGGAGCAAATGTAGTGTCACTAGATTTAGCGACTTTTTTTTTTAAAAGCGACAATAACTTTAGGAAATTTAATTGAAAAAAAAAAAATAAAAATCTAGAGACTTTTTGAGGTGACTTTTGATCTGTCCTGATTTAGAGATTTTGAGAATAATATCAAAATATTTGGAGAACATTCCAAGGATAACATCATATTTTTTCAAGGAAAAAAATGACAATCAGTACATCATCTGACACATCAGTAAGAGATCATTATTAGCATTAGAAATTTTCAATGAAAATGCATTTATTTAAAAGAAAAAAAACCCCACTATCTTACAGAAACAGAAAGGCAGTTTTCACCTTCAAGACCATCAATGTTTTGTGTGTGTGTGTGTATGTGTGTGTGTGTCATAACAGCTGTAACACACAATGTCTTACGGCATATTCCCTCATGTTTACTCTTAAGTTTCTTTAAGTATGTGTCCATATGCCATAACGCATTATAAACAGTACATGTTTATAAACAGAATGTCCTGATTTGGTGTGTATCGTCTGTGTGCTGCTGGATCAAATGATATAAAACAGTCCAGGTTATCGTAGGTCCAGCTGTGTGTCCATTGACACTGGTGCTTGCCTACAAAGCCAAGAATGGACCAGCACCATCTTACCCCAAAGCGCTTATTACTCCTCACACTGCACCTCACTCCCTCAGATCCACCATCACTGCCTGACTGGTCCCACTGTCTTTCAGGGTAAGAGGTAGGCATTACATCTAGACTCTTCTCTGTTCCGGCACCGGGGTGGTCCCCTAGATGTCCGAACAACCGTCACTGACCGTCTTCAAACGACGACTACCTCTTCCTGAAACACTTAAACCATCTTTTAATTTTTTGCTTGTTTGCTTTATGTATTATTGTATATAAAAAAAAAATCTGTTTTTAGGCCGATGGTATCGTAAGTCTGTGAACTATTGAACCAGTGTTAATATATTCCCTGATAGACACATCAAAGCACTTTTCTACCTCGCCCTGGATAAGAGAAACCTCACAAATGTAAATATTATATATTTTTTATTCGTCCATAAATCATCAGCAAATCGTTCCTCTTCATCTGATACGCCATTTGATATCTGACATGCAAATGATGATGATCATGATGACGTCTGAAAGACTATGCAAATGGATGTATGACGTCACGTGGCGATTTCTCTTTTTTTTTTTTTTTTTTTGGAGCATGCGTTAACTACTTTCCCCTGAAAGGACTGAAGACGCTCGGACACATAATGCTCCACCAGGGTCAATAATTAGAGCAGACGACAGATACTACTGACCAGTCAACTAGTCCGAGAGCAAAGCTGGGAAACAGTTCTTTTTCTTTATTGTAAATATAGGACTGAAAAAGAGAAAGAGAGAGAGAGAGAAACGGGAGTGTGAGAGCTCCTCCTTTGGTGCGAGAGAGAGAGAGAGAGAGAGAGAGAGAAGCGCTGGCTGATTTAGTCTCTACGTCAGAGGGACGATGGTTGCAGGCTGGTAAAAATGGCCGCTCTCTCCGAGGACGGGAGATACGGACTCAATTGCGGCCGCAATGCCGACAGAATCACCGTTTTGCACGTAAAACTCACCGAGACGGCCATACGAGCGCTAGAAAACTACCAAAACTGTAAGGTAGGTCCGGATGATATGAAACATGACACTGTCGTCTAATAAACTTCTCCAGAGTTGGATGAAGAGACAGCAGTGCCACGCACTATAATATGCTGGCCCGAAAGAGGGGGGAAAAAAGGCAGTTAGGAAGTCTGTAAAAAAATATATTTAATATCACTTCGAGGATGAAAGAGAAAAGAAACTCTTCGGACCATAAAGCAGCATTTTATTTTAGAAAACGATTAAGTAAATAAACGACAGATTTGTGTAACTAAAAAGCCACTCAATTTTTGGCTCGTGCCAGCTCTGCAATATTAGGATTAGCAAGCAAAGCAAAGCAAAGCAATAAGGCAGTGTCTTCTCATTCCAAAACCATCATTTTATATATATATATATATATATATATATATATATATATATATATATATATATATATATATATATATAATAAATTTTCACTTGTGCCAAATCACGCACTGGTTGTGTCGAAGACCCACAAAAAGCAAAGCGAGCAAGTTAAGACAAAGTTTTTTTCTTTTCTTTTTTTGTGTCAACTGTTGTGTATCTGTAGTAATATAAAGCAGCCTAGCTTTCCCGATTCACATTTCAGCTTTCCAGTCATGTACAACAGTCAGGAAATGGATGATTGTGTTTTGAGGTGTTTATTTTTAACGTTATATCACAACACAAACTTGTCTTAACGTGTGTGTGTGTGTGTGTATGTATGTGAGATTGTAGGCAGCTAGTTAGCTAGCTGATTGAGTTTGAGTTACAGCCAGGGTTTTTCGTTTCTGCTTAATGTCTGGATTGCTTCTTTTTTAGACAATGTATATATACAAGCGTTACTGGAGAAAGGAAAAGAGGGAATGTGACATGTTATAGCGTCGATCTGTGAAGGTTTAAAGCTAGATTTTCACATATTTTATCCCCCCTCCCCGTGCTAATACGTCTACCTCGAAATCTAAGCCTGCTAAGTCCGGAACCCCAGCTGGATCCCTATATAGGTGCGCTACACAGGGTCTCAGATGACTGCTCCTGCACCCTATATAGGGTCAATTTGTATAAAACACTAACGGTTTGAGATGCTTCATTTGCTTAGCATTGCTGAAGAAAGCAATGGTTAGCTAAACAGACTAAAAGAAAACCCACACTAGCTGAGGTTTTAAACTACTCTTGAAACCAGTAGTGTCATAGCAAAGGTACGAAATATTATTAACCCCACTAGTATTTAGTTAGCTGATAATATATAAGTCGGTTTATAAGTCGTTTGGTCGCCATCTTCCGTCTTCTTTTTTTTTTTTTTTGCTAACTGGACTAGCCCGGTGACATGCCCTGAGGTAACTAGCTTAAGAGGGATTAATTGAAGTAAATCACAAACTTGTCGTATTTTCTAGCCAGCACAAATACACCGTGATTGTTTTTTTTTTTTACAAACCAAACCGATTCATTTATTAGTGTCTGTATTTGGTCTTTCGTCTAACGGTTCGTTTGCTTTGCATGCTAGTTGGCTAAACTGATATCTACCTACACGCCAAGATGGTTTTTTTTTTTTTTTAAAACAACTGGCTCGTGACCAAGCTAACTTATTTAAGATAAAAGTAGGAAATAAAATGAGAATTGTGTGCTTTTTAAACAAATGAAGCTGGTTACGTGTGAGAGACAACAGGTATATTTGGCAAGTCATGTCTGATTAGCGATTCGTGACGTGAACATCAGGCGTATTCATGTCCTAGTTCACTTTAATTCTTCTGTAGCTTTGAACAGGTTAAAGGAGAAATGCTTGACATGAACATAGAGAGAGAGAGATCCGAGCTCCATGGCCTCATGAACAGTCACATTGTCTGATTTTTTTTTTTTTTTTCTTTTCTTTAAAGCTCTACACTGGCTCAAAGTGCTTACGAGGCAGTCTTTGAGTTAAAGCCACAGCAGGCCTACAGCACTCACTGTTCAACCTGCACTCACTCTCCTAAAAGGACACGATGAACCATGGGGTTTTTCGGTTCACTCAGTGCTCCCCTCATTTGAGCAGTATTTGTTTTTCACCGATTAAATGTGCACCGGGATCGACTTCGATCACCTCGGACAAGGGTTTGTTTTTTTTCAATTGCATGTAAAGTCTGGATGTGACTGCATGGCAACAACAGTTAATGCTTAACCATTCATGGCTATAAATAAGACGGGTTTTTAATGCGATGTTGTTTCACACTTTTGCCAATTTTGACCGCTGCAGTGGACTTCGCACTCAGGAGAAGCATCTGTTTTGAACCCGAAGCAACGAAAAAGGGCATACCGCTCTATCCTGTCGTCTTTAACTCATTTATTATGTTTTGAGCTGTTAAGTAAGCCATGTAAATTAACTAAAAAATAAATGTGTTTTTTTAATAAAAAAAAAAAGTTTTCAGTGGAAATCTTTCCAAAAACTTTCAGGGTAATAATTTGCACAAATCCATGTGATTTGTGTCAGAACTACAGCCAGTTATTTTTTTTTTTTTCTCTTTCTTTCTTTTTTTTTTTTAATGTTTTTTATTTTGCAAATTTTTTCTTAATTTTTTTGTATTTTATCCCCCCAAGCTTTCAGTTCATCTTTCTGAACTGAAAAGCTGTCCTCCAGTGGACAACCTCTTTCCAAAACTTTCAGGGGAATGATTTCTCTCTGAACTACAGCCAGTTATTTTTCTTTTTTCTTTTTTTTCTTTTTTCTTTTAATTTATTTTAAGCTTTCAGTCCATCCTGACAACCTCTTTCAAAAATTTTTAGGGGAATAATTTGCACAAATCCATGTCATTCGTCTGTGAACTACAGCCAGCTCATTTTTTCCCTCTTTCTTTCTTTCTTTCTTTTTTTTATTTCCCCCTGACTTCCCTTTTTTTCTTTTTCTTTTTTTTTAAATTATATTTTTACACCCCCCCCCCCCCCCCCCAAGCTTTCATTTCAACCTGTTGAACCGAAAATCTGTCCTCCAGTGGACAACCTCTTTCCAAAACTTTTAGGGGAATAATTTGCACTAATCCACGCGATTTGTCTCTGAATTACAGCCAATTATTTATTTTCTTTCTAATTTTTTAAAAGATTTTTTATTTTTTTAATTTTTCATCCAAGCTTTCAGTTCAGCCTTCTGAACCGAAAAGCTGTCCTCCAGTGGACAGTCTCAGATCCTAGTGCTCGTCCTAGCAGGGTTTGCGCCCGTGTCTGTTGGGTTGACCGCCTTCCCATCAGGGCGTCCTGGTTGTCAGACTAAACACTCTCGCTTCTTTTGGTTTGCCGGAGCTTGCTTACACTCATAGCATAGTGTAGTTTTCAACACAAAATATGACCAGTTCACGAAAAGGTTAAGCATCTGTTAAGGAGAAGCTGCTGTTGTCACATACCACTTCATCATGTCGCTCCTGCCTCAGCAGACACCAGACAGGGTGTGTTGACCACAGAGAAACACCCTCCGATCAGAACTAACGGAGAAACGCTGGATAGTGGAATTCCCATGTTGGATATTGTAAAATGTGCTAAGAAAAGATTGGAACGAAGCACTTACAAGCAGTAAGCTAGAACGACGACTTTCAGTAATTCCAGGACTACATGCTTAAGTTGGTTTCATAACGAGAGGTACGCAAGTCTAAACTTAACGTGCCGTATGCTGTACCTACGCTGAACACACACTTCTGAACCCCACCGCCTGCTGCACTATACACGTCACTTCCGATGCCGTCTGGCAAATAGTCCGATGATTTTATTTACACAGTAAAGCTTTTACCTGCCTTTTGGCCTGCTAATGAACATACCATTTGTCTACCTGTGGTTCTGAAGTGTGGAAGAAATGGAATTTCTACACATTTCCTCCAGTTTCTTCTTTTGCCAGGTTATACTTGGCACCCTCGTGCAATATTTACAAGGTATAAATAATTTCGCCGGTGGTATTTTTATTTTTAAAGGGTAACGTTTAGTTCCTGCAGAAATCCACAACGTCTCAGATCTCTCGTAAGTGTTCAACAGTGAGAGTTTTTAGAAAGTGTGAATAATTTATTTATTTATTTTTTCCGCCCTTCCGTAAGCTTTAATCCTGTATACGCTCCCCAATATGATCTATTGCGAAATGGGTTTATGTGACTAATCTATTGTTTACAAGTGCTTGTTGGGCGTCTATGCTGTCTCCTGGCTTGCTTCTCGTGAAGAACATTTGTTAATCATTGGTAGTCATTTTTTTTAATCTTCTCTGGAGGTCCGCCAAGACCAGCTGTAGCTGCAGGGGAGAAGAGAACAGAAGGAATGCATGAACCTGTAACGGTGAATATGCTGACACCTTCGTGTCTGCACTCGGATCTTTTTTTCTTCTGGTTGATCTCAAGCTGCAGGCGTGTTGAAGCAAGGAATTTATTTATGATATAATCTCGGTAGCTTATCTTGCTCGGTTAAACAGAGAGCAGGGTTAATGCTGAGGTTGCAGTCCTGCAGTTTCTCTCTCTCTCGCTCTCTCCTGTCGTCCTGTGGCTCATACATGGTGATTTAACAGTTATAGGAGAACCGTCTGGGCCTGGTTCTCCCTGCCGCTCTGTAACGTGAGCAGAGCTGTGCGGATATGTGCAGTCAGGCTGTGTTCGGAGGGTGGGGAGCGTGAACCTGATCTGGTTGTACAAGCCTCTGCAGAAGCACCCTACTATCATTTGAATATAACCGAAGGCTGGTGGTGGTGCGGGTGTTTAGAGAAGTTACTGTAATGTGGTGGTGTCTTTTTTTTTTTTTTTTTTTGTATCACCCCCCCCCTTCTTTTCTGTGGTAAATATTTGAGCTTCGACATCATTTAAAGGTTGTTCTCAGCCGAGTTTATGTGCATGCGTGTATACTTGACTTTCAGATTCCTCGAGTGATCGGAACATCCGAAGGCTTTGTTATCCGTATAAATTCTACCCATCCAAATATTTATCAAATAAGAAATTGTCTTGTTACAAAGATACTCATGCAGTGTCTGAAAATATTGGAGAGATTTGAGATTTTATTTACATTTTTAGCATATCCACTACCAACATTTTTAGTCTGTAATTAGCACAAACGTTATCAGCGGTTATCAACCATGTTTGCATAAACCACAGACCGTGCAAATGACTTTCGTAAGCATATCTCAAGGAGGCACGGGCTTTAATGTAGGTTGACTTCAAGCGTTCCTCTGCCATCTCTAAATTGTTTCACACAGGAATATAGAGATCGTTTTCCCCCACACTCGCACTCACAGTTAAGCTTATTAAGTCTTATTCGAAAAGGGTTAATAGGGAATAAAGTGAGATGATCCTGTGGGTTTGCTTGACAGGCTGTGGGAAAAGATCTGCAGTCAGTCATCTGTAACACCTCCTGTAACATTAATCAGTTCATGGCCGTGTTTTAGTGATTAAAATTTCCAAGCTTGCGAAACCAAATCGACTGGAACAAATTAACGGTGCCATTTTGACTACTTTAATAAACTTGATGTTAATTAGCTATATCAAATAATCCGGCCTGTTGACTGTTTATCTACAAGGTAAACGTGACTCTTTTTGACACCCAATTCCTGTTCATTAAAAGCAGTTACTTTTTAACACCGGCTGCTGTCGCATGCATGCAGAAATCTTCAGCTCAGAACGGACTCCTTGAACTCACTGACTCATCCAATCTGCTGACCACAAGGGTCCAGATTTGAGTCAGGATTTATTTGAGTCCAAATGTACTGATGCAAGGGGTTACGGATGCGGTTCCGTGGCCAAAAAAAAAAAAAAGCACAAGCGGCGAAAGGTGACAGCGTCTACTACGCTCATGTACTATACAATTTGTAAATGCGTAGATCTTTCAGCTTTCTCAGATGATTTGGGAATAAACATGTGTAAAAACATCTGGAAGAAAAGCCAGTTGTTTCTTGTAGGTGGTTGTTGTCATGTCGTAGCAAGTTTATCTAGGTGAACTTTGACCTGTGAATTCACAAGCTCGGGTCTTGCGAGTCAGTGGAAAACACGAAGGCGGAACTCTGCTCCCTTTGGCTGGCAAAAATACTATACTATTAAGATGATTATTATTATTATTTATGAAAATATTGTTTTGATACTGTTGCCCTGACCAGTTAGTGTGTGTGCTGCCAGAAAAAAGGCTGGATCTGAGTATGAGGGGAATTAATGTCGGGTATAAAGGTACAAGGACTCAGGACTGGTCTTCGCTTTCAGAATTTTCTTTCAAATTGTAGTCATCGTAAATAAAGTGTGTTTCCGGTAGATGTGAACAATGGACAATAATAAATGTATAAAGAAAGCGTTATATACCGTACACTCGAACACATAACCCCCGCAGACAATCCGAGTCCTTGGATATACATGCGGAAATGTGACTCTCTGCTTTGTGCAATTCCTTTTCTGTGGTTAAAAATTGCAAAAGCACTCAGCAACATCTGAGTAACGTAAAGCCTGACATCACACTGATTCAATGCCCTCAGTGACTCATTCAGGAAACTGCAGTTGTTCAAGAGACGGACGAGCCGTGTCCAATCACACACGGTCTCTGGAGACGGGTGTCGCTGCTGTCTACGTGTGATCGATGACCAGTCGACGGTGCCTCTGCTGTCTAATCACGATCGATGAGTCAACTAACCATGAATCAAAGATGTACTCGTATTTTCTTTCAAGACCAGGACACTTTATTTTGATTCACGGTTGAACATCATGTTTAGTGTCCGTGACGTGAGCAGAAAATCGCTCAAACTAGCTAGTTAGTCCTAGTTATAGCACATTCTCCATTCTGATTGGTCAGAATGTTTGATTGGACAGTTTGGATACAAGACGCAGGTTTATATTAATGCAGTTATTTTTATTTCATTAGGTCCGGTCTCTACCGGCTAGGTGGATTTGATTGCTTCTTACTCATTGTCATGGAGCTCTGCCCCCATCTTCTAAGGTATCCTATAAAGCGTCTATGAAATGACGCATCCAAACACAAACGAGCATTCTAGACGACCGGAGGTCCATTTGTTTCCAAACCGGATTCTCTCTGCGACCCGATAAACCTTAGCGAAGGCATATTTACAGCTTAACCCTTTATGCTGCTTTGTTTATTTGTACAAGTAAGGAATTAAAAGTCGCGCACAACTATTGCCCATTCGATAGTGTCGGCACTTTTCAAGAGGTCATTGCGGTTTCACGAGATGCTGAATTTCCTTATCTTAATAACTCGGAGAACAACAAAAAAAGGAGAAGTTGGTTAAAGGATGGCTTTTTATGGGTGCCGTTCCCGTCATCGCCGGGTTGGAAGTTGCGAGATACAAAATGTGACTATAAAATGATGCGCACACAATTCTTTAATAGATGGAACGTGATGTTCGGCCACACCACAGTGTCAAGTTTTTTTGTTTTTTTTTCCTTAACATGGAATGAATGCGTACATAAAACAGCACAGGTTTACAACAGTGTCCCATACGGACATCCTGAGCAATTCATTTAAACAATAAAGGTCAGTCAGAGTCACTGTAACTGGGCTTTTTCCAGGGAAGAAACACAGCTCAGTGGCTCCGAGGTGGGGCTTGGTCAGAATAGTTGGACAAGATTTAGAAAACCCTTTCCTTCCTGTTTTTCTTTCTTTCTGTGTTAAGTAAACATTCTAATTTGTATGTTCTATATGTACTGTGTAGATCCAAGAGGCTTTTCTGGTTTGCCTACAATTTCATCTTGATGTTTACTTTGCCTTCTTTCTTTTTTTTTTCTTCTTTCCAGAATGTACCGTCCTCACAGCCAACAATACATTTCCAAGGACTGCAAGGGGTATGTGGACACTTGACACTCTTAGACACACTTCAGTGTTAACCTTCAACTCATAAGCTGCATAAATGATTGTAATTTTTATTTTTTCTTCAGTGCATGAAAACAGATTTTATTTCTGAACAGCAACCAGGCGAGAGTGTGTGTGTGTGTGCTTGCGTGTCACAGCTCTCCTAATGCTACTCCTGGTGTGTAAGAGTGTCTGTTTTGGCCTGAGGGTCGAGTTTGAGGCTTTTCAGCTTTCACTGTTTGACCATAAAAATAGCTGGTTAACCTCTGACCCTGCAGGCCATGCCAGCTTTTGCTCTTCTGAGGCAACCCTACTACCCTGTGGTTATACAGTTATGCACCGAGTCTGTCTTCTAGGTTTTTTTCTTCTTCTTTTACACGCGCTTTAAACTAGTCTCCACATGTTGAGTTTAAATGTGTGCGTTTCCCCCCCATTTACCACAATGTTATCGCTCAGCCAGATCACGCTCGGTGTCCCAACATTCGCTTCTTCAGTTTGCCTAGGAAGTAATAGAATATCTTTTCGAAGTTCTTATGTAAATATGTGGCTTGGTCAGAAATGGTTTACAGCCTTGTAGCTAATATTATAGAGGAAGCCATCCTGTAGTAATTTTTTTTTTTTTTTTAGTGCAGTTTGCTTTCATCCCACTACTAAGGTTCGAAGTTGGAAGCGTAATATGAAGCTGATTGATTCAGTTCCTCTGTGAGCAGGAAGCATGAGTTAGTACACCACACACACACGTTAAGGTGTCCAGTAGTTAGCTAGAACAGATGCTAGACGATCAGAAAGGATTAGAAACTCAACACCAAACCTTATCGACGTATTTACATGTGAAGGACACCTCGACTCATTATGTTGGAAGGACCAGAGACCTTAAAAGATGAAGAAGAAAATTGTGACTTTATTTTATGTTATTAGCTCATCATACTTTTAGGCTGATTTTTAGCTTGTTTGGTATAACATGGGACTGGGTTGTGGGTTTTAGAGCTTTGGCTCTAGTGTATTCATGAATGATTGTAGGAGAAATGTTCTTGTTAGGTGCGTCTTTCTTGTTGCCCTAGTACCCAACCAAACCACAGTGGCTGATCAGATACAAGTGGGCTAAATGCGGAATTTTTTTTTTTTTTTTTTTTTAGCAAATTCTGGTTATTTTTAACATCTCATGCGTCCTATTTCTCATTTTCATGCATCACCCTGCGAGCGTTATCAGATCAGTCAAGTTGCTCCTGTCTCGTTTTTGCAATCCCACAGCGCATCAAGATTCCAAAGTCTGACGTCTCGGATGGATCTCATATCTTCGATTTCTACCTGTCCAATGTCGGCAAGGACAATCCTCAGGGAAGCTTTGAATGCATTGAGCAGCATGTGTCCAGGTAAAAGGTATTCCATTTCCAAGAAATATCTTCCCCCATGTCGTTGCGAGTGCTCCACGTTTCAAGCTCATGTCTGCTCCGTCTAGCTCCGGCGTCCCCCGCTTGTCCTCTCTGGGGGCGATCCAGGACAAAATCACGGTGTGCGCCACCAACGATTCCTACCAGGTGACCAGAGAGCGCATGACGCAGGCCGAGGAGGACACGCGCAGGAAGGGCACCAAGGTCATCAAACCCGGAGGGCAATTCAGAGGCAGGTGGCTCTGTTTGGACTAATGTGCAGGTCCTTTTATCTACACAGTGCAAACATGACAATAGACACTAAACTCATTTAGCTGGTAGACTGTAAGGGAAAAGTTGGAGATAATCTCCGGCACTGGTTTTTGCAAGCTCCAGTCTGCTGCATGAATAGTGACCTAAAAATGAAGTACAGGTTGCATTTTCACCCACAGACACCTGTCTTGAACTGTTAGTCAATGAAACTTTTTTTTGCACTTTTTTTGAAAATTTTGCATGTAATTATTTTCATTTTCTGTGCTCACTGCCACATCCAAGGTCCACCCTTTCTCACTAATGAAAGCTCATTGATTGAGTTTCCCTGCACCACCTGCTGTAACTGCTTGCATCGTGTGAGCGGTTCAGTGAAGTTAACATCCTTCTATTTGTGTGGAAGGGCAAAATGTAAGCACAATATTGCAAAACGCATGATTGCTGGTGATGCATGGGGTTAAAATAGCTGTGGTGGGTGGTTTTTTTTGCATTGTTCTTCCAGTTCTCTTTGCAGAACAGATGATCCTCATTGCTCGTGCTTGCTGACCATTTCTTCTGCTGGATGTTCTTATAAACTTTTTTTTTTTTTTTTTTTAATTTTGTTTCTGTATGAGAAGGTGAGAAATAAGAGAAAAATGTGGAGGAAGGGTTGGTTGGGGAAATGCCAAGATTTGTCTGTTCTGTAAAGTGAATAAAGTATCATGCCATTTTAAGGCTTTACTTATTTTCTCCACTAAACCAGCCTCTTCTTATTGAGTCCTGAAAAGAGTTTACTTTTCTCTCTGCAGCATTTGATGATTTGCCTAGAAGCATTTCACATTCCAGACGGTTTACGGCAATAGAACTGTAGCTGACCAGAAACAAGTGCGATATAATTGAAGGAAGCACATTGAGAGTGTCGGGAAACACAAAGGCAACACCAGCAGCTCATTTCAGTGTTCCTAATGGTCTTTCAGCAGGGATATCTGCCCCCAAAACCCAACCCCCCACCAACCCACCAGGGGAGGCCCGGGTCTTCTGGCCACAGCAGGGTGCTGCTCTATTAACTACAAAAGTTTGTTTCACTGGTTCTGTGTGCTTCCTGCACCTGGTGAATTAGAGAGGGGGCATTTGCATCAAGCAGCCAAGTGGGGAAGCGAAAGAAAGGCAGCGGAAATGTTGAGTCAGTGCAGTGTAGCAGCTGTCCCTGAGGCTTTACCGTCAAACGCGTTTCTTCCTAAATCTCTTTCCTAGGGAGTGAATTGCACAGTGTTGTGAGGCAATGATTGATAAAGCTGCTTATCCGCTGATGTAAGGGCTTCAAGCGATCGCGATCTATAGTCGCTATTCTCAGCCAGTTCTTTCCATCGCACAGGTACAAAGGTGCAGATCCGAAAGCCAGCTCCCTCCGCCCCCGACCCGGTCCCAGAGAGGAAACGGTCGACCCCCATGAACCCAGCCAACACCATCCGCAAGTGCCTTACCAACAACCCAGTATCCCAGCGGCCATACCGGGAGCGCATCATCCACCTGCTGGCTCTGCGCTCCTACAAGAAGCTGGAGGTCTTGGCCAGGCTGCAGCGAGACGGGATCAGCCAAAAGGACCGCAACTCGCTGGGGAGCACCTTACAGCAGGTAACAAGACAGGAAGGATTAGGATGCTGGGAGAATAACGAAAAGGTATTAAAGTGAGAAGGGCACAGGAAAGGCAGTGGAAGGAGATCAAGGCAGTGCAGGAGGCAGAGATTTGCAGAAAATCTCCAATTTTGCGATCGCACCTTTTGTGAAAGGTGAGGAATGAAGCGATGCTGAATTTCGATGCAGCTCGCAGGCTGTGAGTGCCAAAAACAGCATCGGGTTTTGATATTTCTGCTTATCTAGCCTATACTCTTGTTTTGAGAATCATTTTTACACAAATTGGGTCTTTACTGGTGCCAAAAGCATTTTTCACGTTCACTTTTTTATGTTTATCCCTTTGCATTTGCCCTACTATTTACCACTAATTATACATTATTATTTAGTCAGCAATTATCTAACATAAATCAGTAAATTATATTTTATAGCTTGAGGATGCCATCAGGGCTTCAAGCATCTTAGTCTTGTCTAATTTTGTTTTTATTTTGGCTTTCAGGCAATCATAGCAAGCTTGGGGGCATGCAGAATAATGATAATTAATAATAATAAAGGTCTGACACTGCTCTGGGAAATGGAAAACTACAGTATAAATTAATGCGATGAGTATAAAAGTCAGGATATCAGCTCAAGCCTGTTGAGACATGTCATCTGTAGTATTAACCCCTGCTATGGAAAGCTCTGCATTTCCAAAGTACCCTCTATGACGTTATCCCTGATGGAAGCCTAACTGGAAAAGTTTCAGGGTCAAAAAATGAGGTATGCCTCATTTAAGGGTAGGTGATTCAGCGCTGCGAGAGTGAAACAGCAGCAAATATGTAAACTGAACCCAAGCACAGTTTCACGTCAACGATGACAGATAGCTTACCGTTATCACACGCACCCTTCATGATTGATTTTTGACTCAGACGGGGCAAATTTCATCCCGCACAGCAGATCAGAACAGTAGCACTCGCTGCTCAGCGGGACGACTGCAAGCTGCAAGACTTTGTACTCTCCCGAAGCGTGAAATGATGTAATAAAATCAGTCTGCACAACACATGTCTGCTCCCATGGCTGCGGAGAATGAATAGTCTAGTGAACTATAGATCAATCCTGTACATGTGTCAGAATTCGACTCGCTCGCTCACGTGATTTCAAGGACATGCACTAAGCAGGGTTTCTTTTAATGTAATGAATTCGATGGGGGTTTTTTGCTTCCCTTTGTTTACTGTTTGGAATGAGGAAAATTCCAGTGAACAGCCTCTTTCAGTTCCTCCTGCTGGTTTCAGTGCACAAATGTCACTTTTGTAGGGCATTTTTATGTGTGAAATGCGACTGACCGCTAAGTAATCTCAGCAAGAAGAGAGGGCGAGCATTTCTCCTTGTTTGGACACGAGTACGAGAAGAGAATTCGAAACTTCGACCCTGCCGCATCAGAAAGCGAGAAGCAACCCTGTATCGATTTGCCTCGCTGGTTAGCAGCTCGTCCGTGTTTGCATTGAACACAGCCATGCCTTGCTAATCATGCAATGTGCGCTTTGTTTATTTTGCTTCCTTTGGGACTGCTGCAGCTCTCTCCTAAACGTCTGGTCCTTGTCGCTGCCTCTCGTACCATGTGTAACACTATTGCCGGAAAGGGTGTGTTGTGTTTAAAGGGTCAGCATGTTTTACAGAATTTCAAAGTGGCAAGATATTGCACAACAAGAGTTTTGGAACCAGCAACAATGTAAACCCGAGCGCAAATTTACCAAAAAGGTGCCATGCCATGCCATGAGCAACTGCTTTTTGCATAATTATACCCAAGTCAGTCTAATGTGTGGGTTTTTTTGCCTTTTTGAGAAGCTGCACATGCAGACATGGCTCACCACTGACGTCTGGCAGTTTCTGCTAAAGGGAAAAGTCATTTCAGATGATGAGCTATGTGTGTTTCCCAACACAGAGGGTCAGATTCCTGTAACCACTAGATCATTTGGCCATTAAATGGTTGTATTAGATACATTATTTGTTCCTCTGTGCTAAGGCTTTAAAAAAAGGCAGCTTGAGTACTCATTGATCTGTAATTGTTCTGTTTTGGCAGTCATGTTAATTTTATATTTTATTCCTGGTTACAGTTATTTAATTTTGCATGCCAAGGCCAAGTTCACAGCATTTGGCAGACACACCCTTATCCAGAGTGACATACATTTATCTCATTTATACAACTGAGAAATTGAGGCCCTGCAGAGGCAGTTTGGTGGCCCTGGGATTTGAAGTCACTCACTAGTCTTCTGATCAGTAGTCCAACATCTTAACTGTTCTAACCACTGTAATGTAAAGTCAGGGTAAATGTTGATTTGAGAAGACTAGCCCAAATTTCAGAGTGGGAATTAGAATATTGTTGGGAGTTAAGTTTTTAATTATCGCTGTAAAACAGCACTGAGCTGCTTCCTGCAGTTTCCTTTAAGGTTGGAGACACTGCTGCTCAGGTTACTTCACAGGGTCAGGGAGGAACACCCCCTTCCACATACATGAGCTCACTGATACTGGTGTCAGCGTAACGGATAAGGGCACGGGCCAGGGCCGGTTTTACCCTTTGACTCTCCTTCATGGATTAAATACAGACTTGCCAGACAATAAGGCAAACAATTTTCTGTCCAATCGTGAGTCCCCCGATTTCTTTTAGTCTTTCAGACTAGTTCTTTGTTTTTCTGAAGATGAAATGAGGGGTAATGGTACTCCTTCAGGCGACTGTTCTTACAAGCTAGGTTTAAATGAAACGGAGATTTTTGAAGGGCAGTTCAGATTCTAATGAGGTGCTGCAGGTCATCATAAAACTGCACAGTAATTTCATTTCCTTACAGTCTGTTCTTTCTGACCTTACTTTCAGGTTGCAAATCTGAACCCAAAGGATAACTCGTACTCCTTAAAGGACTTCATTTACCGTGAGGTCCACAGAGACTGGCCCGGCTACTCGGAGGATGAGCGTGTTCAGGTGGACCGGATCTTGGCTCGGTAAGCTCTCAGCCTGTTAATGAATGACCTTTAGAAAGGAACTGATTCAGAGGTTCTGTGGGATTGGTGACTTCTGGCTAAGGCTTTGTTTATTCTTAGCACTTAATGGATTAAAAAGTATATTATGTAGTTTACATTCAGAAAATTAAACTTATCATTTATCAAGGTAACCTGACAATAGCAAATCTCACCCCTTCAAGATTTCCACTTCCTGCAGAGGTGCATTTACATCTTGGATGTTTGCATGAGAGTAATGACTTTTCTCAGCTGCTTTCCTATCCTAACCCCCTACAGACTTTCAAAGGTAGCGTGATTGGAAAGGGTCCTAAACTTATTTTAAATGGAAACTCTCATGCTTTTTCAGTAAACTGGGCCTGCCTGCAGATTCACTCTCATCCAGCAGTTCTCCAAAAGAACCAACATCACCACAGGTATGGAAAAATCCCATAATGACCTCTGGAGCTACAGTTATAATATAGCTTTCCTATATAGATATTACTTCATTGTATATGTACTTAATTTGGTGGTTTCCTCTCTTTCTCTCTCTCTCTCAGAAGCGCCAGCCTCAGGGTGACTTCATCGACCCTCTGATGTCCAAAAAACCCCGTATCTCCCACCTCAGCAGCCGAGGAGCTCATGGCTCGTCGGATCGCCGCCCGCCTACAGAAACCGAAGAGAAGAGACCAGCTCCTCCAGTGAATGCAGCCTGCCCGGGTCCTTCGTCCCAGCCTCCAGTGTCCCACCCTCCCTCTGGTTCGAACTCCAACTCGCCCAGCACACCCGAGGGCCGCGGAACCCAGGACCTGCCCCTGGACCAGAGCTCCACATGCGGGGAGGAGACGGAACGCTACGCTCCCCGCTCCCTCACTCCCAGCACCACCTTTCTCCCACCTTCTGCCACATCCCCAGCAGCCAACAGTAGCAAAAAGCCCAAAAAGAAGTCAAAGAAGCACAAAGACAAGGAGCGGGAAAGGAGAGGAGACGACGAGAGCGTGCGGCACAGGGAGGTCCAGGCCGAGAAGGAGGAAAGGCCGAGAAAGAGACACCGCACCGAGGCAGAGACGCACTCGCCGTCCAACGTGAACAGCCCTTCAGATGCAGAACTGCACAGAGAAGGTGGGGCTTTACTCAAGCAGGGCTGTAATTTTACACCAAGTCAACTCTTCAGTATTTCTCACCAGTCAGGAATGGATGTCGGAACAACGTTTAGAAGCGTTCTAGCTCACGTACTGTGTGGTTTTGTATTAGCCGTAGCATACGAGCACTACGAACAATTCCATGGCAGCCTGTACTCATTTTTTTTTTTTAAAACCAGTCAGTCACAGGCTTGGCTGCATAGCACAGTAATCCAGCTGCCTGCCTTGTGCATGACACTGCGAGTGAAGCCTCCATACAACTTTCGTTTGCTTGGCAATAACATCATTATTCATGGAAGGCAGCCGAAAACAGTCTCTGCATGAAGTATGCCGAGGTCTTTGCTTGGTGTCCATGGAACTGATATTTGAGAAGCTGTTCACATCACTATAGCAGCCATAGCAAAACAGGCGCTTCGCTAGTCATGGTTTCGTGTGGTGCTTTTTTTTTTTTCCCATGCTCCTAAAAGCGAGTCTTAGCATTTTAGTATGTTGTAGTTTCACATAAAGTCTACCATCATTTGCTTAGTCAAAAGGTAAAAGAATCAATAACACAACGGCCGTTTATACCGAAATGTTTCTCTAGCATACTATTTGATACCTTTTGTAAAGTTCCAGTTTATTTATCTTTCTGAATTATTCAAATTCCAGTTCAAGGTGTGACTACATGGGTAGTTTGCCAGGGTTTTCTTTGTCTGTCATTTACAGAAAGAGGAAAGTGAATCATTTTACAAGATGTCTTTGTCACTCTGTTCTGTCTATAGAGAGAACAAGCAAACCTGAGCTTACTGAACTATCCACCCCGGTGATACCTGATTATATAGCGTGAGTTTACTTAAAGTGTTTACTTAAAGTTTATTCTCATGCACTTCACCCTTAGTATTAAAAATATTTAATGGTTTGTTTTACCGTTGCAAACTGTTTTAATAGTGTGTGTGTTCTCTCCATCTTTGGCAGTAAATACACTGCGGTAGTGTCTACGGATCAGCGGCAGCGCTACAAGGACGACTTTAATGCCGAGTACGATGAATATCGCACTCTTCATGCTCGTGTGGAGAACATCACAAGGCGCTTCACACAGCTGGACACTCAGTGCCGACGCCTGCTACCCGGAACCAAAGAGTACCAGGTATGGAGAAGTTACTCGGCCGTAACTAAAGCCCTAAAAGTCTTTACTGACCTGTGTGCTACCCTGCGTTTATGCTGTAAAACGGCGCCATTGTAGGTTTCACACGTAAGCACATTCCCAGCTATTTAAATTAAGCTTTTAGCTCTCAATTCCCAGTGCAGCAAAGTCTTATTTTAAACACTTTAACAAAAGTTATGAACATGCTGCTAGCTTATACTTGTCCTGAATGAGTGAAATATTTACAGAAGAGTTTAGATAAATTAAAAAAGACGTACAGTGCCTTTCTTTCGTAACATGAAAGTCACACCGAGTAAGAATTACACTTCATATGTTTTAATAAAACAGATTTCTACTTCACATCAGGCTGCTTTTTCAAGAATTTATCCATTTGCTAGGCCCGGGTGTAAATATTTATTCCCATCAGTCATCACTTTTTAGTAGTAAAAGCCTGGTCATTAAGAGTTCAAGAATCAATGTAGTAGGAACAAAGAAACACTAAGGGCAGGGCAGTGTTCCTTTCATAAGGCTGAAAAAAAAATAAAATTTCAGTGACAAGCCTTTCTCTGATGACAACCACACCCCAGTGTGTGCCTTAAGGCTGTGATTGGACTAGTGATTGCATTTCTGTGTTGCATGACTGTCCCAGACTAATCAAAGTGAAATGTGACACACGGAGGCATTCTCGTTTTACACTTCAAGCAACGTTAGAACAAGGATTTCACTTCTCGGCGCTTCTGCACATCGCAAAACACGAAACAAGACATTTTCGCCTGCCCCTGGTGTATCTGCTTTATTGTCGCTTTGTATTTGTTTATAAGGATCTGGTTGCTAACCGGCTGTGTTTGACAACTCTTTGACAGGAGGTGCACGAAGAGGTGCTTCAAGAATACAAGAAAGTCAAACAAGTGAGTTTAGATTAAAAGGTTGCTTATTATCGTGTAAATCAGTGGCTGTTATTTCATATGGACCGTCGTCTGCTTGCAGCACAACCCGAATTACCACGAAGAGAAGCAGCGCTGTGAGTACCTGCACAACAAGCTGGCCCACATCAAGAGGCTCATTGCTGACTTTGACCAGCGGAGGGCGCAGTCCTGGCGTTAAGTGGTGGGGACCCCAGCAGCCAATCAGAGCTCTTCTCAGCCTAAAAGACCACAGCCAATGGCAGCCAGGGGATCAGACAGCCTGAAGTGTTTCGTTTTCTCCCCCCCCTTCCCTCCCTTCTCCTTGTATTTTCCCCGTATCTGATCTGTTCCTTATTCTCCATTTATTAAGTCAACATTTCATTACCCCCCCCCCTTCCCTTCTGTCCTTTCCTGTTGTTCCTTCTGACCACTGCCTCCACTGTTTAAGAAAGGAGAGCCACTCTTCCTGCTAGTGATGTCAAGCATGTCCAGGAGGATAACTCTTCGTATATATATGGTTTTTTTTTTTTTTTTTTTTTTTGAACAGACTTTAAAAGGAAAAAAACAAAGAGAATTAAACATTTTTCAAAGCAAAGAAAATACTATATATATAGCTACCTGTATTTAAAAGAGAAAAAAACAAAGGAAGATCTATTTATTTTGAATGGAAGGAGAAGATGGAGTTCCACGGATGATTATAAGGTTTAGTTTCTTTTCTGGATGCAAACGCATTGCCGGGGGCCTTACAATATACAGTGTCTATATGACTTCCTAAAGCCTTTTGCACAGGGGCAGCTGAGCCAGTGCGTATTTAAAAAAAAAAAAAAAAAAAAAAAAATATGGGAGGGGGGGGGGTTGAAATAGAGGGTACATGGTGAAAAGGGGAGCCAGGAGCTATAAGATTCCCTTCCTCTCGGGACCCTGCCTTGAGCAGCAGCAGTATTCTCTCGCTCGCCGTGCAAATGGTGCCTTAACGTGTTCGTTTACACAAAAGGATGTGGAGTCCGACTGTGTTCCAGGGGCCCGGAGCAGAAGAAACGACTGTGACCTAGCGACAAAGTTCAGACACACATCCGTGGAAGGTGTGTGTGTGATTTATTTTTATTTCTTCTTTTTTTCCTGTGCGTGTGTGTGTAGCGCCGCTCACGTTCGTGAGACGACGGAAAATAGTCGACAGCTCGTCAGTGTTTGTTTTGGAGAGTGTGTGCAAGAGCGATCAAGGTGTGTGTGTGAGAGAGAGAGTGTTTTGTTTTTTTCCTTAGAGTTCATGAGGGGAGGGTTGGGCTTGTGAGAGTAGGGGGGGTGGATAAAAGAAATAAAAATGGGGGGGGGGGTGTAAAAAAAAAAAAAATAGAAAATGGAAAACCAAAAAAAGCTGCTATGGCCTTTGAACCGCCAGAGCATTGGTGATCAACCTGGCTCATGTTACATTGTTCTTAACCTTAAATGATAAGGACAGAGGAGTGTGTGTGTGTGTGTACACACGTGTTCTCTCCACAGCACCAGACAAACACAAAGAACACAGTTCTCTCTCTCATTTTTTTTTTCTTCCTAAAAAGAAGAGCAGAAGTACCAGAGCCATACCTTATATTACTATCAATTTCAATTGTATTCTTCTTAATTATTCCATAAGTTTCAAAACATTAGTTATTTATAAATAATGACTAGCATGCTGTTTTTTTGTTTTGTTTTTTTTCCTTTTTTTAAAAAAAAAAAAAATTCAGGAGGAAAGAATTTTGCAGATTTACTTTTTGACGTACGCAAATTATGTATGGTGATCTGATCTGAAGAGCGAGTCTTATTTTCATGAGGGGGAGAGAGGGGAAAAAAAAAAAGAGAAAGATGGTTTAAGGGAAACTTTGTTTACAAAACCTGTGTTTGAATATTTTTTTTTCTTGCAGGGGGGGATAGAATCTATTGTTTTGGTGATTTTTTTTTTTTGAAATAAACTGCATCTTATTGATCTAGCTTATTTCTGTACGATGATGCGCAATGAGTTTCCTTAAAGAAAGTGCTAGCATCGCAGTTCGTCACGCTCTGTTCCCTTCTCGCCTTTTTTTTTTTTTTTTTTTTAAATCCGAAACAAGGAATAAAAATGCAGAAATAGTCTGAAGGGGAAACGCACTGTCTGTCGGATTATTGCAGATGAGAACATTCAAACCCTACAGAGATATATATGCAAAGTCTTAGTGGATATAGGAGACGATCGTGAGGATTCTTACACGATCGGGTCAAACTTTGGAGCAGCCCTGAATTGTAGTATTCGTTAATGAGTATTGAATATAATTGGATGCACAAATGGGGGGGGAGTTCAGTATTTTGTTGTTACTGTATGGGCTGAATAAGAGAAGGTTGTGTGGTGTGTCCATTCAAAGGACACGTCCTTCTCTCCTTCCCTCACCCTACCCCAGACGCTTATTCTTTCACTTACATGAACTGGATGACGGAAGACGAAGCCAAATGCATGCGACGATTAATTAGCCGAGTCGAGCAGCTCTTTATCCACCCCGGGCTTTCTTTCACCCACCCTCCTCCTTTTAGTCTCTTGAGAGTCCCCAGCGTGTGTTTCTCCAAATGGTGTCCCTTCGTCGAACATCAGCAACTCCACTCTAAGGTTTTATGCAGAAAGATCAAATTCTTTAATACTCAGACTTGAAATCGGTTGCTTTTTAATTTTTGTTTTCGAAGAGACCATTAAAAGTGTTTGACACTAACCGCTTAGAGAGGGAAGGGATACTAAGTGCTGGATAAGGCACAAAAAGAAACATGCAAAACGTTGGAGGAAAAAACTCCCTCATGGTTAAAAAGTGGGATGGGGTTTACTGAGATTGTTATATTTCCAACATGTTCATCTGAGAAATGCATTACATGAGTTCAATAAAATGTGAACTTGGCAAAACAAAAAAATTAACGTTTCTTCCTTCACATGTGCTTTATTCATCTCTAGGACTTTGTATTTATTACAATAAAAGTGGTCAATGAAATATGAACATTTAAATGCATTATTAGGAGCTTAGATATTTCCGAAGCATATATTAAGAAATAAAGATTGTTGAAACGTATGAATGGAATATGGTAAAAAAAAAAAAAAAGTGCGGTAAAGTCCATCACTGTTATTTTAACCAGATTAAATACTGACCTCAGAGGATTTGTTAATGATGCTATGCTATCTGTCCACTCCCATCACCTGAGTACTCATTTTATAGTAGAAATATTTAAATAGTGTGACTCGATGGTGTTTTTATTTTCTTACTGAGGAAAAACCCACTTTATACCACTCCGCCACATGAGAAGAAATACCCCATGGGTCGGACAGAAGGCGATTGTTCTGCCCCTTCCTGGTAAGCGCTAGGCAATTAGTCTGGGAACTCCTGGCGAGATTTAACGGGTCAGAGATGGTGAACAAATAAAGCTAGGCTATATTCAAACTCAAACCGTAGTGAAGTGCTTTAAGGTCATAAAAGTAGAATGAAAATAGAAATGTCTATCCATCCATCTACACCAATCAGGCATAACATTATGACCACCTGCCTAATATTGTGTTGGTCCACCTTTTGCTGCCAAAACAGCCCCTGACCCATCGTGGCATGGACTCCACTAGATCCTTGAAGATCCCTGTGCTGTGGTATCTGGCACTGAGATGTTATCAGATCCTTCTTACCGGACCTAAAGGATACTTTTGTTAGATACTTACCACTGCAGACCGGGAACACCCAACAAGAACTATGCTCTGATCCAGATGTCTAGACATCACAATTTGGCCCTTCGTCAAATCCTTACACTCGCCCATTTTTCCTGCTTCTAACACATCAAAAATGTTCTCTTGCTGCCTAATATATCCCACCCACTAACAGGTGCCATGATGAGATATTCAATGCTATTCACGGCACCTCTCAGAGGTCATAATGTTATGGCTGATCAGTTGATAGTGGTCCAAACTACACTTCTATCATCTGTCACTTCATTTTGGTCTTGGTGTTCAGCGCAGCTTCTGGTGTTTTTCTCTTTTCTGCATGGGAGCATCAGCAGCAGTGCATGATTGCACACACACAGCTTAGAGTTGATCACATTTCTTCATGCTGACCTTTTCATCTCGAACCTCATCTTGTCGCTTCACTGTGGTGTAAAAATGCAGATTTCGACCTCATTATTTCGTCACATGAAGAGAGAAGGGTTCGTTCTGCTGCAAACGTGTTTCCTGGAAAAGTATCATGATGCCCGCGGCCGCTTTATTTCACAGCTCAATAAAACTGCGTAATGAAATGTTAACAGACAAAACATTATTGAATTGATGTCAAACATAACAAAGCAATAAAGGAGTTGGAGAATAAGGGAGGAATAGAATTTCATTCAAAACTTGAAAAATTTAGCATCTTTTTCAGACTTTATTCCATTTGAAATTAGTAGGATATTGCCTGAAAATGCAATGGATCTGTCTGATATGTCGATCCACGTGGTTTATTTTTCAGACAAAGTCCCGAGCAGCCTGCTTAAATATAATATCAGATATTGACACTGGCAGCATCATTCCAGATATTCATATTTTCATATCCTATTTCTTCCCTTTGGCTATTACTTTCAGATATTAGGCTGTCCATTCCTCCTGAAGTCACATCACAAATGCAAAAGTGAAACTGTCAGTAATGAATTTTATTAGGGAATATGGGTTAACTTCAGACGCTGAGCTGTGAATACGAGAACCGTCAGTCGATCCCCTGAAGGACTACAAACTAAAAAATGTTTATCTAATACATTTTTTATAAGGAACAACTCAGACAGACCTAGAATTTAGCTTGATAGTTGGATTTGCTAACATTCGTTTTGAAATGAATGCTAAGGCATGTTATGATTAATAGGTTAATATTCTTTCTAATTCATTCTATTAGAGCTCATTTACAGGAACATGTATGGTTCAAAGGCTAATAATGAAAAGTTAATAATAAGTTTTTTGTTTAACAAATAAAGAGTATTATTAAAAGAGTGAGTGTTTCCTTGTGGTAGGCGTTCAGGTAGTTTTTCTAGCAAGGGAATTTCTAGCTTTTTAGTCACGTGGCCTACTTTTTTGACGCTTATCAAGAAAGATAATACGAAAGATGTATTTGACTGAATTGGATTCTTATTTTTTGTTTATCATGATTATTAGTCCTTACACAATGTCAGCTTGGTCTTAAAACATTTCACAAGTTTATATTAAAATGCTAGTTGTAACAGGTTAGCATAATGTATACCGAATGTTCCATATAATCTACACCTGAGACAACTGAGCACTGTGTTCTTAACAGAGAACTGAACTGTGCTGGACACGGACACACACACACATACAAAATTGTCCTGTTTGCACTTTACAAATGTCACTTTACGTTACACGTTACACTTTACATTGATCTTGTTTACATGTAACTTTAATATTTGCACTCACTGTCAACACTATTCTTTTGCACAGAGTCGGCATTATATGTCCTGTTTGTCTGCACTGTCTTGTCTTGTCTTGTCATCCTGTGCACTTCCGTTGTATGTCTAGTTTCTAAAGAATTGCACCTTAAGTATAGTTTAGCCTTATCTCTATGTTTAGCTCTATGTTTGTCTGCATCACTGCACTTTGTTCTAGGAGGAACGTTGTTTCATTTCACTGTGTACTGCATCAGCTATATATGGTTGAAGTGACAATAAAGCTTCTTTGACTTTGACCTGATAAGAAGAAATGGTCATTTATCAAAGATAAATATACTTATATGGGCATGTTTTCTGTAAGGAGATTCTTTTTCTATTTTTCTGATTTTGTTTGTGCTTCAGCATCCATCCATCCATTTTCTATACCCGCTTTATTCCTAATTAGGGTCACGGGGATCTGCTGGAGCCTATCCCAGCACATATTGGGCGAAAGGCAGGGGTACAACCTGGACAGGTGGCCAGTCCATCACAGGGCCACACACATAGACAGACAACCACACACACTCACTCCTATGGGCAATTTAGAATTACCTAATCAACCTAATGTACATGTTTTTGGCCTGTGGGAGGAAACCGGAGTACCCGGAGAAAACCCACCCACACAGGCACAGGGAGAACATGCAAACTCCACACAGAAAGGTTCGAACCCGTGCCCTGTGCTTGAACAGTCAAGGGATAATGCTGTAAACGTTACAGCAACTTGATATTCCACAATATTGTAACGTAACTATATGGAAAAATGACTGTTATATTAAAACAGCACTCGTTTCATTCACTCACAAGTGATATCCTACTAGTGCACTGCATGTAGCGCAGTTTGGGACACGCCCCTTCAGGAAGCGGAAGGATGTTGTGATTTTGCCGCATTCTGGTGGAGAGTTGTTCTTTGACTCTGCAACACAGCTGTTGATATCATGGCTCAGGAGTTTGTCCAGGCTCGAATTAAAGGAGACAAAGTGGTTGTGTTTCTGAAACCAACCTGTCCTTACTGCGTGCTCGCCAAAGACGTGTTGTCCAAGTACAGCTTCAAAGCCGGACATTTGGAGTTCATCGACATCAGCGGGCGAGACAACATGGGCGCCATTCAGGATTACTTACAGCAGATCACCGGGGCTAGGACTGTGAGTCATTTAAAACTGTCTTTAAGTAGTGTTGCGGATGTATTTCGTAATGTTTCATGTCTTTCTACTCTCTGAGGCTATAATCAATACAAACCTAACGCATTTGTGAACTTTATTTCGCTTTGTTGTAAACTTTGCAGCCGAATTGATGACTCACCTTTAGGCCACGCCCCCTCGTCAGCATTTAAAGCTTCAAATGGCTTGATCCGGCACCAGTTCTTCTCCTTCATATACACTATACTGCCAAAATATTTTGGGACGTCTGCCTTTACATGCACATGAATGTAATATGGAGTTGGCCCCCGCCCTTTGCAGCTATAACAGCTTCAACTCTTCTGGGAAGATTTTCCACAAGGTTTAGGAGTGTGTTTATGGGAATTTCTGACCATTCCACTAGAAGCGCATTTGTGCTGTTGGGAGACGAGAAGGCCTGGCTCACAGTCTCCGCTCTAATTCATCCCAGAGGTGTTCTATGGGGTTGAGGTCAGGACTCTGTGCAGGTCAGTCAAGTTCCTCCACACCAAGCTCACTCATCCATGTCTTTATGGACCTTGCTTTGTGCACTGATGTGCAGTCATGTTGGAACAGGAAGGGGTCATCCCCAAACTGTTCCCACAAAGTTGGGAGCATGAAAGTGTCCAAAATGTCTTGGTATGAAGCTGAAGCATTAAGAGTTCCTTTCACTGGAACTAAGGGGCCGAGCCCAACCCCTGAAAAACAACCCCACACCATAATGCCCTTCCACCAAACTTGGCACAATGCAGTCAGGCTCGTCTGACCAAACTCAGACTTGTCTCTCGGATTGCCAGACAGAGAAGCGTGATTGGTCACTACTCTAGAGTCCATGGTGACGTGCTTTACACCACTGCATCTGATGCTTCGCATTGCACTTGGTGATGTAAGGCTTGGATGCAGCCCCTTGGCCATGAAAACCCATTCCATGAAGTTCTCTATGCACCATTCCTGAGCTGATCTGAAGGCCACACAAAGTTTGGAGGTCTGTAGCTATTGACTGTGAAGAAAACTGTTGACTTCTGAGCACTGTGAGCCTCAGCATGCACTGACCCCGCTCTGTGATTTCACGTGGCCTACCACTATGTGGCTGAGTTTCTGTTGTTCCCGATTGCTTCCACTTTGTTGTAATACCACTAATAGTTGACCGTGGAATATTTAATAGTGAGGAAATTTCACGAATGGACTTACTGCACAGGTGACAACCTATCACCGTACCACGCTTAAATTCACTGAGCTCCTGAGAGCGACCCAATCTTTCATAAATGTTTGTAGAGGCAGTTTTCATGCCTAGGTGCTGGATTTTATGTGCACCATGGAAGTGATTGGAACACCTGAATTCAATGATTTGGAGGGGTGTCCCAAAACTTTTGGCAGTACAGTGTATGTTTGAATATAAATAGATTTTTGTCAGAATGTGTCACTAGGAGTTGCAAATAAAATGCAGTGAGATCAAATATACAGTATGGATTATATAAAACACCAAAACTATTAATATTTGAGTTTAATTTCAGAGATCAGATGTATTCAATTCTCACCTTCCCACTGCAGTTTGGCTTTGCTTCTGGAATTTGTTTTGTGCAACTTCACCATTTCACACTGAATCAGCTTCTCTTTCTGTGTTAAATGCCAACATGAAGTGTAATATTTTTAATCCTGTTTCATGTTTTATCCTCCCTCAGACTGAGCAAAAAGTAAAAGCAGTGAGACACTAGAGGCACAAAAGTGTCACCTTTTTCAGCAGAAAAAGAATTATTTAAAAAAATGAATAAATCATGTTTATTTTATTTTATCTATTATTTATCTGCAGAAATATTTTTATCTACTTTGGAATTTTTTTTAGTATTTTTCTGGTTAAGCACTACTGGGGGAAAAAAGTATTATTAAATGAATTTAAAAAATATTATAAAAATGTAAAAAAAAAAATAATAATAATAACCCATTAATTATAATAAAAATCTCAAAGAAATATTATAATAAATACTAATTACTGAAATGATAATGAATTAATTATAATAAATTTTATGATGAATAATTATACAATTATTATATTATGTTCATTTAAAAAAATCCAACAAATCACAGGAAAAAAAATCCATTCATTTTTTAATCATGGCACATTTAAAAAGCTGCCAAGAAAGAAAATCTCTTTGTTTCAGTTTGGCTGCTGTCGTTTTTGGCTCAGTGTCAGTTTCTTTAAAACATATTATATATAAATGTGTGTACAGTGTCAGAAGCAAAACTGTTTAAGATACTAAACGACTCCATGTGGGTGGAAGCAAGGGCATAATTAGCTTGCACAGCGCTAAACTAGAGGCTACTTCATTTATTTCTTAACTAGAGAAGTAGCTCTGGTGGAAAACTACAAGTGGATATGACACCCTGTGTGTTTGTGTGGAGGGAAATGTGTCATTTTTGGCTGCTTTAAAAAGAAGAAGTGAGCCAGATGTTGCAGATGTGTGAAACTAATTGTCTTGTATGGTGGTGGTGGTGGTGGTGTTCTGGTGTGCAGGTGCCACGTGTGTTTATAGGTGAAGAGTGTATCGGAGGAGGCAGCGACGTGGAAGGACTTGACAAAAGTGGAAAACTGGAAGGGATGCTGCAGAAAATCGGAGCGCTGCAGTAACAAGATGTTGGTGTAAGCCACACACACATGAAATACACAGCATGAATACCATGTGCTTTTTCATCTCTCTCTCTCTCACTCTCTCTGTCACTCACTCATTCTTCTCTCAGCTCTTCATAAGATAAAAAATAAATTGCAGCCCAAGGCAGCACCCGCTGATCCAGCCGCTTTGTCTCGGTTAGACACAGACTAGATCTCAGGATGCGCTCCACCTCGGGGGTTCCTTCTAAAATGCCTTTATTCAGTTTGAGATGAAGATCGACAGAACTGCACTAGACTAAAGACAGCCAGACACAGGCTCTAAATCCAACACACTGACTGCACGTAACAATCCACATGCTGGATACATAATACATACATACAGATTTCCTCCAAATAAAAATCCCGGATGTACATGTTTATAAAAATAGTTATAGCATCGCCGTAAAATTATAATCTCATGGCAAAAAAATAAATATTTGAAGTTTCGCAAGAGTAATCGACGGATCAAAGAAATTCTCACCATGACGAGACCATGGCAGACCATGAGGATGTGAGAAACGTCTCTGGAGAGGATGTGTTTGACTCTACCCTGTTTAACACCTTGGGAGCGTATTCTAGCTTGGAATGAGTTCGAAATCATGCCATCAGAAACCTCGCTTTGAATATTGCTTTGAATTTGGTCACATTTGGAAAATAGAGCTTTGAACTAGAAAGTGAATTTTAAGGCTTTTGTAAAAAAAAAAAAAAAAAAAGAGTGATGCAAAGCGTGAAGGTAAATTTCATGCTTGAGGAACCACTAGGAAGGCGGCACCAGGGGCCAGGGTTTAATCCCGAGCTTGAGTTCCCCTCCTCCCGCTGTCCAGAAGACATACCGTCTCATGGAATTATTACTCTAAATACTGAATCTTTGTGTGATGAATTATGTGTCCCATCCAGGCTGTATTCCCTTTGCACCTCACACCCGGTGTTCCTGGGATAGATTTGTCTCTTTCACCCTTGACCAGGATAAAGAAGTTTTGAATAAATGCATCTAGACAGGTTTGCTAAAGTATCAAAGATCGATACGTCGAAAAGGTTGAGCCGAGTAACGCTACAAGTTGTCCTACAATCTAAGCTGCTTTTGAGTCACTCTATGGGTCAGTTTTTGTTCTAAATAAAATCTGCATCTTTATCGTAAACTCTCAGGAATTAAGGCCCGCCTCCACGTGTTTTGGGGGTTTCCTCCAAGTACTCCAGTTTCCTCCCCCAGTCCGAAGGACAGGTGTCAGAGGATGACCGTCAGTAGTGGGTGAATGTGTGTATGCCCTGCGTTTGACCAGGACGCGTCCAGGGTGTCCTGCGGATGGGGAGCCCCTGGGATAGGCTCTAGTTTCCCTCTGATGGATGTGTACATGATAAAAAGTCCAGACACCTGGTACTGATCACCTTTTGAAAGGTAGTTGTAACCGATTTCAAGATTTTATAGTCGGAATGTTCCTGGGATGTTATAATGAAAGCAAAACAAAGCAAAGAAAGTGACTGGTTATATAAAGTTTCTATGATTATTCTGATGATATTATATTACAAATCCAGACAGTTCAATTATATCACATCATCGTAAACATCAAACATTGTAATTATATTTCCTCAAGCTTGAAATTTCTATTTCAGCGCTGTTTTACAAAAGCCTCAGTATTCACACTCTATTCGAAATCCAATAGAAATGAAATTGGATTTACTTGTTTGTTCAAATGGAAGTCTCTAATGGCATGATTTTGGCTCGAGATATTCTGTTCCAAGCTTTAGATCCTCCGTCACGTCGGCTCACTTTATAGTGTCGCTTCCGTGGTTATTGTAGTAAATAGTCTCCGTTCGGAGGAACAGTTTATCTGTGTGTACACAAAGCCAGATCCGTGTCATAGGGCACCAAGAGAAACACAGTACGTCTGTGGCCACAGTGTCCGCTCGGGGTCTCTGAGATCACATGACTGTGTGCTAATGTCACAGGATCAATGGTCAGAGTTTTTTAAAGCCACAATCCGGCCGGTCCGGCGGAATCGCGCCGCCTGCATATTTCACGTTTGTGACTCGTCTTTCCTCTCTCTCTCTCGTCCTCCTGTCCTCGTCTTTAGCGCGCCGCCTGCGGGAGGTCACATGATGCTGCAGCGGGACTTGCGCAGCTGTCGTCTGCGCTGCTGGTACTCGCTGAGCTCCTGCAGGTAGCCTCTAGAGGGCCAGCGCAGCCGCTCCACCTGCTCCCGCTCCTCCTCTGCCCAACAGCAACACTATGATCATGAAGAAAACACAGCAACAAGCAACACCCCCTCACCCCCGCCTCGTACCCACACAGTGCCTTTTCACCATATACCTTATGCGCTTTCTAAAATATTAACCTTAAACACAGAACATTACATGAAAACTGCAATTATATATATATATATATATATATATATATATATATATATATATATAAAATAGCACTTGCATGTTGAATATCATCAGGAATCCATCCTTTGTATCAGTTTTTTTTCCATGGGCTACGTCTCAATCAGCTCCTTAGCTCCCTAGGTAGTGAATCTGTGTATTATGTACACACATTCACACACTGGTAAAGACGCTGGCTCACTACACATCGGGAATGTCTGGCAACATGCTAATTTCCTCATCGGTCACCAGGTTAAAAACCCGAACATATAAAATATTTAGGTTTTCATGTCGTATAAAAGGTTAATCACACCCTTTTCTGTCGTGATATTTCAAAGCAGGATCATACTGTAGGCTAGCAAGTGGATTTTTAAAAGTAATTGAACACTTAAATGTCAGTAGACTCGATCTAACTGTATATAGATGTGATAAGTAATGTAAGTAATCATTTGAGAGTTACAACAATGATATCAAGCTATGAAGTTTGTTCACCATATATATATATTCAATCTGAGAGGCTTCAGGCAATATGACATCATTTCCAGTAAGGGAACATAGTATGTATCGATGCTCCCTGATTTGTCCAGTGCATTATGGGATTTTGTTTATGTTTCAGTGCACAAGAAGGACTTTTGTGACCGATAGTGAGCCTTTAAAATAGCCGAACTAGTGAGCTGATCGAGACCCACCCATGGTCTTTGATATATAAAATGTTCTTGACTGAAATATTGACTGAAAAACATTGAATTATTTGTTAAAGTACCCCTGGACATGTAATAAATCATTAAAAATCATCTGTAGAAAAGGAAAAAATATGTGTAGTGCCTCTTTGTACCTGGCTGAAAATATGATTATACGATTATTATGAATATTTTCAGGCCTGAACACAGAATGAAAAAAATGTGCTTTAATTTTCTGTATTAAAATCCATGACTATTTACCAGAAAGGTGTGTCTGTAAGCTGTAATGTTTATATTACTTCATTATTTTATTAATACATTATACAGCCATATAGTGTATATGTATAAGACAGGTTAAAAGTAATAAACCTATTCTAACTATATTATGTTATATTTCTTAAATATGACTGGTCAGAAAGTGTTGAGGTTTATAATATGTGCTCGTTCTAATGTGTTATCGTTTCTATAGTAACTCGGTCTATTATTAGTCAGTCTGGTACTTTTAGACTCCATTTCTCATAATAAATGACTCTATTATTCATTAAATAAGAGAACTGAGCTGTGTTTAGGCAATATCGAGGAACCTGGAGGAAACCCATACAGACTCGTGACATGTTTCGAGAACATCCCGAGCTCAGGATCGAACCGTGGACTCTGGATCTATAAGGAGTGCCATCCTCAGGAAGAACTAACCACCAAAAATAATACTAATTCAGGGGTACTTTAAGAGTTGCTTAAACTATTCTGCCCTGAATTATTATGCACAGCACAGCAGAATGCCCGGTGGTTCGACCCGCATTAGCATTTCCTGTTTCTATGATCTGTTGTGTCATAACTAGCATATGGTAATATATAAGGGTGTAACATCTGTTCAGGGCAGGGTTTTTTTCCCCACATGTCCACCTTATTTGTAGTAATTATATAAACAGATATTGCAAATGGTGTCAGATAGCTCACCTGAAAGCTCCAGGAAGTCGGGTTTGTGGCTGAAGATCAGGTAGTTATTGGCAATGAAGTGGAGGAGCCAGACATACAGCTGGTCAGCATTGTGACACTGTGTAAAGATGGAAGAAACGATTGAAAACAAACTGTTACAGCTTCCGAGAGGCAACGTAGTGGAAGGATGACTATGTGAAAATAAATAGAAGACAGCATTCACCTGGTCAAATCATGCCAATGGAAAGTCTGAACAGAGCCACAAGTAAGCGATCTACGGGGTCCAAGCACCTTTTTTTTTCCCCCTGTAGCGCCCCCAGTGGCCAGTTCAGGCCAAGTTACACAGAACACTAAATAGACTATTGCTGAGCATACTGTTCATCCCCACTGAGAGCTGACTGGTGATAATGCTTCTTTTGTTTTCATTTTATTCCTACTAGAATACTAGGGTTATAATGGTACTGGGTTATAATGAAAGTCTAAGGGCAGCTGTTAGGGCATCAATAAACATTTACGTCAGTGATAATTGGGAAAAATCTGTCGTTAGATGATACCAAAGTCATCAAGTCTTAGTCACACACTTTTTAATGTGGGAATGCCTTTAAACTTTAGTGAGTTTAATGCAAGTTTTTTGTTCTTTTATCTGAACAGGAAAATGTGTTAAAATTTTATCCATTTTAATCAGACTATGTAATGGCAATACAGCCACCGGTGACCTTTTGGCAGTAGGATATTAATTAAGGAGTTCAGGAGACCAAAAATAAAAAAACTGACCTTCGCTCTCCTCAGTAAGCGGATGACACTGATGCTGGTGGAGGCCAGCTCCCGACTGGGCATGCTCTGCAAATACGCACACACACACACCTCACAGAGGTGCTGCAGACGCTTCACTTGGTACATCTCTGCACAGACGAGTACCGCCATAGCCTGCAACACACTGGCTAAACATGCAGACACACACACACACACATTCACACACACATTTGTCAATCATCTCCAGCTGCGCTTTTTTTCCTCCATCAATCATCCTGGCAGCTGTCGGACCCGTATGTCTCATTGTACTGGTGTACATATTCATCTACTGGCAATCAAATCTGAACCAGTTATCTGTGAAAGAATATTTGCTGCCTGCTATGTTCAGTACAAGAAGTACAACATCCGTCAACATCCATCAACGCCCTGCTATGATGGAACAAGCGGTACAATGAAGACTATTGAAGCATCCATTAATGAATTATCTAAGGATGTGTTTGTCAGACGGGTTTTTTTTTTTTGGTTTTTTTTTGTTTTTACTCAGAACTTGAGGATGCAACGATTTAAGACTCGAGGATTAAAATAGAAGCAGAGAGTGAAGATTCACCTGGACAGCAGGTGTCTGTGTAGAGATACTCCAGGAAGGCGAGGAAGGTGTCGGAGGAGACCCCGTGTATGGGTACTACTCGACTACGGGCTTCTGCATACTTGCCGCTGAACATGGCCGCCATGACGTCACAGCGAGCCACGAGCACAGCTCTGTGTGCGGGCAGGACACTCCCTGGAAAGCACATCACACACAGTCTCATACACAGCAACATGAATGCTAAACGTGTGTATGTCATATTCTCTTGACTGTAAGATCTGGTAAAATATATCTGCATTTTCATAAATATACACTGATCAGGCATAACATTATGAACAGTGAGAGGTGAAGTGAATAAGACTGATGATCTCCTCATCATGGCACCTGTTAGTGGGTGGGATATATTAGGCAGCAAGTGAACATTTTGTCCTCAAAGTTGATGTGTTAGAAGCAGGAAAAATGGACAAGCGTAAGGATTTGAGCGAGTTTGACGAAGGGCCAAATTGTGATGGCTAGACCACTGGATCAGAACATCTCCAAAACTGCAGCTCTTGTGGGGTGTTCCTGGTCTGCATTGGTCAGTATCTATCAAAAGTGCTCCAAGGAAGGAACAGTGGTGAACCGGAGACAGGGAGACATCCGATCAAACAGACGAGCTACTGTTGCTCAGATTGCTGGTTCTGATAGAAAGGTGTCAGAATACACAGTGCAGGACGGGTCAGGGCTGCTTTGGCAGCAAAAGGGGGACCAACACAATATTAGACAGGTGGTCATAATTTTATGCCTGACCGTTGCGATTTCTTTTGTTTGGGGTTCTTCATTTGTTTTTGTCCTGTCTATATCCCTATGTCCTGTGATTGGTTTATTGCCCGACTGTGTTCACCTGTTTTGTGTTCAGCTCTTAGTTAATTAGTCATAATATCTTTATTTTCCAAGCTTTGTTTTCTTTCTATCTCCTGGATTTGACCTTAACCTATATGTACTTTGATTATTGCTTATCCTAGTTTGTTGCTGTTTGCATGCGTATTGATTGCTTTATGCAAATTGCTATCAGATTAGACGAATCAGCACATCTGTCAGATTTTATTTTTACTTAATGCACCAAGCTTATTTATCTTACCTAATTTATAACATGGCACTGAAACGCTACATCAGACAAGTCCATCATTAATGTAGTTTAGTTACAATTTTGACTCTCTCCTCCAGTTCTTATCTTAATCCCTGAAAAACATCCGTACGAAGAAGTCATTATCTTGTACTGCGTACTGCTAAAAAAAAAGTATTTAATTCATACGTTTTTGTTGTTATTAGACTAATGCTGAGATAATTGTAATTTACGCTAGTGCGGCAATGCGTTCTTCATCTTATTTTAAGCTCCTATATCCTTCCCATAACTGTAGGAGGAGTTGCTGCAAAACATTAGCACAGGCTGGAGGAGTAAAAAATAGAAAATTGCATTATCTCACAATTCTGCTTCACACTCAACACAATTTATGTATACCTTATAGCATTATCACGAATAACGCAACAGAAAATATAAGATACTAGACCAGAATTGCACAGAAGAAGACTATATAGGATCTTTAGAGTAAAACAGAGCTTTGTAAATTATTGCAGATATTCATTTTCTTCCCTTAGGAAAAATACCTCTGCGGAGCCGAATGGTTCCTACTTTGGGACAAAAGTCTCTATTAATTACAGGTTCGAGCCCATGGTTTATTACAGATTGGGTGAAATCTGAAACTGAAGGCTTTATCTAGGGAAAAAGGGAATTACTAAGTGCTTAGCTCCTGTTTTTGTAACATTACAATAAAATCAAGCATCCACAAGAACTCAGACATGTTGAAAATGCCCTGATTTTATAATTACGCCAATGCATACATGATTCAAACACACGTTTGTCGTAGCAAGGGCAACAAAAATGTCTCATAATCCTTGGTGTATAGGAAAAAAAAAATAAACCCAGGGACTTGCCTTGCACCATGAAAATGACATCAGAGTAGAGAGGGGAGTTGAAGATGTTTCCCAGTGTTTGAGGACCGGGCTGAGAGCGTGGAGCAGCCGTGTCCCTGAGGGCCTACACAAAGAAAATAGCACCAAGCAAGACATCATATAGCTGCGCTCTAGTAGACAGTGTTCCAGTGTCCCACTCCTTCTAATTGAAATGAGAGGAGGTGTTTTTGGAGGTTGTAGGGTGTCCCATGTGAGGCTGGTGTTAACAGTATATATGAGCAAAAAGATCTGATTTACATTTACTTCAGCATTTTTCTGGGGGTGTTGTTTTTTTCATGCAGAAATATAAAGTGGCTAAATAAACAGATCTGAGGTTTTATTTTTGGTATCAAGATCAGATTCGTTGCAATGCCTTAATGTGGATTAAGGTTGGATGCTGAGCAGTGGAAGTTAGACAAATACACAAAACGGTGTGAAGAAGTGAAGCTGGGGCTGATTTCTGTGTATCCCAGCCTATAGATTCATGCAGTCTGTTAGTGACGATCGTGTCAGATTATTATAGAGTTAACTCATGTTGTTCAGTTCAGATGTAAAGTACACAACGGGACAGGTGGCAGGAGTTTGGGTTTAATGTATAAGCAAAACTTTTACTAGACAAAACGTCTGGTATTTGGAATAAACACAGCACAAATTCCATCAATTGTAATTCCATCACAAAGTCCGATCCATCAATTAGACCTTGTGATATGGTGAGTTAACTCAACCCTAACAGTTTCGTTGTCGGCCCATATCATTAAGCTATCGTTAAGCTTGTAATAGTTACACAATTTGATCCCTGATGCTACCGAACACTGCAGTGTTGTTTTCTTCAGTACAAAAGCTTGCTATTATACTTTTTACAAGAAAATGTAGGATTACAGATTTGTATCCTAACATGCTGTAATGCACTATACAGTGATGAAATCTCAGTATTACTGCCCATAGCTGCTCGCAAATCTGCTTTAGTAGTCTACTCCTGTTCCCTACCTTTTCCCTCCCAACGAATGAGCGTATTCGATCCATCAGCTGGGCCACTGCTAAAGGGTTCTTGAGCTTCTCAGCCAAAGCCTCCTCCAGGAACTCCCACTCCCAGGCCCCTGTGTGGAAACACACACACACACACTGATCTATTAACATGCTTCATAGCATCATGATTTGGCTGTCTAGACTCTCAAATTAGTCTGAACCTTGTATCCCTGCTGTATATGAAATACCTGCTTACGGTGGTGTTATTGGGTTCCTCATACGTCCGACAGCTTTAATAACACCTTGTGTAAAAAAGAGCTTGATCATAATCTTTACGCCCGCTTCTGCTGGCTGCGGTAGATCTCGCCTTTTACCCCCCTATCATTGACAATGCTCATTAGAACAACAAAGGCTGGCAAGCTCACAGCACCGTTATTGAGCAACCCGTCAAGAATTGTTTATCTCCTCCCGTTTTTCCCATACAGTCATTTTAGGCTGTTTGTTTGCAGGATTTTTGTGGAAGGGTAGGTTTTTTTTCTTCTTCTGTCCAGCTGCAGTGTTTTTCGGAGAATTTCCACTGCCCTTGAAGCGAAGAATACAAAGAGCCTGTGCACAATGACACAATATATCAGCACAGGCTCACTCGCATTGGTATGACTCTCAGCGTCTCACAGCTACACGTGTCGTAACGCTGATGAATGTGTCTGTCAATTTTGTCGCTCATAAAAACCCAGACTCGAGCTCTGATTGAGCCGCGGTCAACTCAATCCATGATCATTAACGATTTAACAGCGGCGATAATGCACGTTTCTCCTCCTTTGATCTCGGATTCTGGGACGGATTTCTAGGCAACGCATTTCTATACGGCTAATGTGAGCATAAAATCACAATTATGCATTCAGCACCACACGTCTACAGACGCAACACATCCCACATGAAGACACATCTCTCTCTCTCTCTCTCTCTCTCTTCTTCCTTCTCTTCTCTTCCATTTTCTCCCTATATTAATTTCACCCCTTTCCACCATCCATCCTATCCCCTTTGCAGTATGTTTATGTTTGTGTTTCTCTCCTCTGGACCATGCTAATCAGCCTTACAGCCCCAGGTTACAGGAGCAGCATCACATGTATGCAGAGAATTATGAATCTCACGTGCACACACACACACACACACACACACATATATACACAAGCAGACATATAAAATGTTCCCAATAATGAAACAGTGCCTGGAAAAAAGTCCTTCTACAGAAACACAAAAGAGAAATCTGGGCATGGAGCAGAGGAGATAAGGGAGGCTTGCCAGTGGTATTTTTACTTGTAGAACAGTGATTTAGTGGCAAACGACTCCCCACTCAGGATGCGTCTTTAACTAATGCACCTTAAAACAATGCCAGTCTCCTTGCCCATTTACGCACGGATCGAATACGTTCAGCGTGCTTATGACATAATTAACTTTTGCACAGAATGCATTAATTAAGGCTACACCTCAACTGAAAACAATAGAAAAAATCTGCCTCCGAACTTTTTAACAGGGCGGAGCAAAGCCGTGCAGGACTTTGGTGCTGCTGCATTTTCTATGTGATTACGTGATCGATCTGTGTTACTAGTTTTAAGAGCGAATTCTTCGTACTGTTTTAATGTCAGCTTTAACGTAATACCGTTTTCCTAAAGCCTTATCTAACCTGTCTTGTCATGTGGTGTAGATTAGACATTTGAATTTGCATCGTTCAATAGGGAGTTATTGATTGGTCTAGGTGTAATAGAGAGTCCCTTTGTGCTGCCGGTAATGGGGACCCGAGTCTGCAACTCAATTTGCAAAATCTAATCTGCAAACTTCAAAGCTCATGACTCACAACAAACCGAGTCAGATTTGAAAGCTTATGACTCACAACGTACACATCCCAGGTTATTACTCACAACTCGGACTTGAAAGCATATAAGCTGTAATTTGGCGCAGACTTCAAAGCTTATGACTCGCAAACTGACTTCAAAAGTGAGGCAGCTCAACTGGATTTCAGGGCTTATTACGTGTAATCTGGCTCATCTTAGGACTCATAAACTGACTCCGACCTCAAAGCATGACTCATAATTCGACTCCGCCTTCAAAGCTTATTTCTAATAATTTGATTCAACGCATATGAGTCATAATTTTACTCAGATTTCAAAGCATATGACTCATAAATTGACTCAGATTTCAAGGCCTATGACTCATAAATTGACTCAGATTTCAAGGCCTATGACTCAGTTTGACTCAGACTTCAAAGCTTATTACTAATAATTTGATTCAGACTTCAAAGCACATGACTCATAATTTGACTCAGATTTCAAGGCATATGACTCAGTTTGACTCAGACTTCAAAGCTAATGACTCACAATTTGACTCAGACTTCAAAGCTTATGATTTAAGACTTGATTCAGACTTCACAGCTGAGCAGTGGAAGTTAGACAAATACACAAAACGGTGTGAAGAAGTGAAGCTGGGGCTGATTTCTGTGTATCCCAGCCTATAGATTCATGCAGTCTGTTAGTGACGATCGTGTCAGATTATTATAGAGTTAACTCATGTTGTTCAGTTCAGATGTAAAGTACACAACGGGACAGGTGGCAGGAGTTTGGGTTTAATGTATAAGCAAAACTTTTACTAGACAAAACGTCTGGTATTTGGAATAAACACAGCACAAATTCCATCAATTGTAATTCCATCACAAAGTCCGATCCATCAATTAGACCTTGTGATATGGTGAGTTAACTCAACCCTAACAGTTTCGTTGTCGGCCCATATCATTAAGCTATTGTTAAGCTTGTAATAGTTACACAATTTGATCCCTGATGCTACCGAACACTGCAGTGTTGTTTTCTTCAGTACAAAAGCTTGCTATTATACTTTTTACAAGAAAATGTAGGATTACAGATTTGTATCCTAACATGCTGTAATGCACTATACAGTGATGAAATCTCAGTATTACTGCCCATAGCTGCTCGCAAATCTGCTTTAGTAGTCTACTCCTGTTCCCTACCTTTTCCCTCCCAACGAATGAGCGTATTCGATCCATCACCTAATGATTTAAGACTTGATTCAGACTTCAAAGCTAATGACTTATGACTTGACTCAAGTTTAAATCTTATGACTCATAATTTGACTTAGACTTCAAAGCTAATGACTCATAATTTGACTCAGACTTCAAAGCTAATGACTTATGACTTGACTTAGTTTCAAAGCTAATGACTCACAATTTGACTCAGACTTCAAAGCTAATTACTTATGACTTGACTCAGACTTCAGATCTTATGACTTGACTCAGACTGCAAAGCTAATGACTCATAATTTGACTCACACTTCAAAGCATATGACTCATAAATCGACTCAGACTTCAAATCTTATGACTTGGGACTTGACTCAGACTTCAAAGCTAACATTATTGTTCACTAAAAGACGCAACAATTTAACACAGGATAATGTGCTCTGCATACAGTGGTGGTGCTTCAGTCTGATATAAAGGTAGCATAATAAAATACAGTACCATGTCTTGTCTTGTCTGCTTATCTTACATTGACTCATAGCGGAGGACTCGTGATTTGACTCGGACTGATAAAATCTAACTTGTAAACAGCTCTAGGTTGCTCTCACTCATTTTAAGTTAGCCTTCATCTTCATAGTTATGTTTAGCATTCCGATTTCTTGGAAATGGACTGTATTTACATGTGTGTGTGTTTGTGTGTGTGTGTTTTGCCACACGGAATTGAATTGAATGACTTAACTGTAGTTGATTTCATAATATTAGAAGCAACAGTCAGTTCCTAGAAAAATGGACAGAAGGAAAGTGCGCTCTTTTACGGTGCATTTTTCCAAGGTCTGTCATTTTAAAACCTTCTCTTATGTAAGAAGGAGAATAAGCAGTAACATCTCTGCCATGCAGCTCCAATGAAACAAATCTGTACATAATGTCCTGATAATGGTGGAGACTTATCTGTATGATTTCTTGCATTCACACGTGCTCACCTCTGTAGAGAAACATCAGCGTCTCCCACATGCATATACACAGCAGCGGGTCCTTCACAACCAGCCGGGACAGCTGCCCGGGTAGGTGGCCGTCTGTCCGGGTCAGGTCATCCAAACCGCCATCCCAGGTGGACAGCAGAGAGTGAGGGCTGTCTCTCTCCCGGCAAGCACATCGGGACATGGGCCTCTCCCACGCCTGCCTTCCCACCAGCAGCTGCTTGAAATAGGGGCTAACGGCGCTTAAGACAGCAGCATGTGCCCATCCCAGCTCTTTCCCAGAATCCCCAGCATAAAAGACCACATCAGCAAACTGCGCGCCACGCTCCAGCAACCACTGCAGGTCCTGAGAGAAGCTGGACTCCTCCACTCGCACAGGAGGAAGACGTGCTGCGAGACAGCAGAGAGGTGAAGACATGGTGGGGTGATGCATATAAATTAGAAAGGAGGCAAAGCAGAAAGCGGAGAAAAGGGAGATTGCAGCGAGGGAGTGCAAGCCGAGAGAAAGAAGAAGGACGGAAATGTCAAGGGAGGAAAAGAAGAAGAGATGATAAGAGAGGCAGGTGAAGGGTGAACGAGTGTAATAGAGTGCGGAGGATTAAAAAGGGGTGAAACAGAAAGACGGCATGAGGGAATGATAAAGTATGGAAAGCATAAAGAAGTCACTATATGTGCAGAAGGACTATTTCTTCTATTTTATTCTGTTATTCTTTTTTATTACACCGCTAAATGAAATTTCATTGTGCCGCTCCAGTGGCAATACAGCCAGTCTATTCTATCATTCCATTCTGCTCTATCCTGTCATTCTATTCTATTTGATTCTATTCTATTAATCTATACTGTTATTTCATTCTGTTCCATTCTTTTGTTCTTCCATCCCATTCTATTCAACTCTATTTTATTCTATTCTCTTCCATTCTACTGTTATTCATTCTGTTATTACTTTCTATTTCATTCCATTCGATTAACCTATTCTATTCTTCCATTTAATTTTGTTATTCTATTCTACTCTTCCATTCAATTCTGTTATTCTATTCTATTGTTATTCATTCTATTGTCATTTTACTGTATTCATTTCTGTTCTGTTCTGTTCTTCCATTTCAATTCTGTTATTCCATTCCATTGTTATTTTACTCTATTCTATTCTCCCATTCAATTCTGTTATACTATTCTATACTATTGTTATTAATTAACTATTTTCATTTTAATGTATTCTTTTCTGTTCTATTCTACTCTTCTATTTAAATTCTGTTATTCTACTGGTATTAATTCTATTATCATTGTACAGTGTTCTGTTCTATTCTATTCTTCCATTTCAAGTCTGTTATTCTATTCCATTCCAATTTATTGTCACTCTATTCTATTCTATTGGTGTTCATTCTATTGTCATTGTACAGAGTTCTGTTCTATTCTTCCATTAAATTCTATTATTCCATTCCATTGTCGTTTTACTCTATTCTATTCGTCCATTCAATTCTGTTATTCTATTCTATTGTATTCTATTGTTATTTATTCTATTGTCATTTTACTCTATTCTGCTCTGTTCTGTTTTATTCTATACTTCCATTTCAATTCAGCTATTCTATTCTGTTCTATTGGTATTCATTCTATTGTCATTTTACAGTGTTCTGTTCTATTCTTCTATTCAATTCTGTTATTCTATTCCATTCCATTGTCATTTTACTCTATTCTATTCTGTTCTTCCATTCAATTCTGTCATTCTATTCTATTCTGCTCTGTTCTATTATATACATCCATTTCAATTCTGATATTCGATTCTATTCTGTTCTATTATATTGTTATTCATTCTATTGTCATTTTTCTGTGTTCTGTTCTGTTCTACTCGATTCTATTCTACATTGTTTAATGGATTAAAAATGGAGGCATGATAAAGTATAAAGAAGTCGCTATTTGTGCAGAAGGACTATTCAAGATAACGTCCAACTGCTACTCCAGCGTTTTTGATAAATCATCACACTGATTTTGATCAGCGTCAGGTTCTGGCAGGGCTTTCCAGGATTCTGTAGCTTTCATATTTAATGTCCAGCGCTCCATAAAAAGAGTTAAGTGCTGCTGGACTCAACAAACTACCCGAAAGCATTTGGCTCGGTTTTCTTAGGTTGTTTTTTCGCTTGCATTCTATAAACTAATATTATGACACTCATACTTTCCTAATGTTTTCATATTTCTGTAAGTTTTTACTTACACATTCGTTATGAGAGTCGTTAAAATATCAGGATCAGAGCTGGAAACGCTAGATCAGGTCTAATCCACTGGCGTATTTTATACACTACATGAAGCTTACAGCAAAGACCGATCATGCTAAATGTAATTTTATTTTATTATGATTAAATATATTTAATATTGACATTGATTAAAGTACAGTACTCTTCAACAAAATACAAATCCTCTTAACAATAAAGCCTAGAAATGTGCTTTTTCATTCATTTGACAGCTTGAGTCCTTGCCTTGCTTGCAATATCCCAAATTCGCCATTTATACTCAATAAATCTTTGTTTATAGTGCACTCTAGGTTCCAATATTAATTATATTCCTGGGCGCTTTCTCACTACGTGTTAGCATATATAACGCGGACGTCGGCATCGAACATCAGTTCACACTCAAGGAACATATTGTGAGTGACACTTTTACCTCTACGGCTGCAGTGAGGCATCATTTTGTGTTTAAATGCGCAAGCTAGACGACTGCTATAATTATCTACAGACATAAAAATGTAAGCTGTTATAAAAGTGGTGGCTATAAAAGATCAGGAGGAGATCTCAAAACGACTCGGATAAAAATATCCCTAATGAACACAGGACACAAGCGGGATGAAAGTGAGCTACCGTCACACGCGAAAAGAGTTTAGAGACTGGATTAGAGACGTCTCTACAGAGTCGCTGGTTTGCGTCTGCCACAGTTACTGCTTATATACAAGAGAATAGAAATAGCTATAATAATTCCTGTCATTTTGGATATAGACATCAGTTACTGGCCCACAAACCAAACTCGTTCTGTGAATATACAGTTACTCCATTCATTCCTACTGTATTCTATTCTGTTCTATTGTATTCTGTACTGTTCTTCCATTTTACAACCTTCTGTTGATTGTATTGTATGTTGTATTGAATGTTGATTCAATTTTCATGCTGTTATTTAATTCTACACGAACACCTACTTTCATTGTATACACATAGTGCTCTTCTCTTATAACCGTTCTATTCTATTCTGTTATTCTAAGTTTTATTTCAGTGGTACAGTGACAATACAGCCAGTCTATTCTAGAATTCCATTCTATTTCTGTCTGCTCTATTCCGTCACTCTGTTTTATTTGATTATGTTCTATTAATCTATTCTGTTATTCCATTCTGTTCTATTCTTTTGCTCTTCCATCCCATTCTATTCAGCTCTGTTTTATTCTATTCTATTCCATTCTACTGTTATTCATTCTGTTTTATTACTTTCCATTCCATTCCATTCAACTGATCTATTCTATTCTATTGTCATTTTAATGTATTCGCTTCTACTCTGTTGTCATTTTACTGTATTCTGTTTATTCTATTCTATTCTTCCATTCAACTCTGTTATTTTATTCCATCCCATTCTATTGTTATTCATTCTATTGTCATTTCACTCTATTCTATTCTATTGCCATTTTACTGTATTCTATTCCACTCTTCTATTCAATTATGTTATTCAGTTCTGTTATTTTATTCTACTCCATTCTATTGTTATTCATTCTATTGTCATTTTAATGTATTCTATTCTACTTATTCCATTCTATTCTTCCATTTATTTCTGTTATTCTATTCTATTTCATTCTATTGTTATTCATTCTATTGCCATTTTACTGTATTCTATTCTATTTATTCTATTCTATTCTTCCATTCAACTCTGTTATTGTATTCTGTCCCATTCTGTTGTTATTCATTTTATTGTCATTTCACTGTATTCTATTCTATTGTCATTTTACTGTATTCTATTCCACTCTATTGTCATTTCACTGTATTCTATTTATTCTATTCTATTCTTCCATTCAACTCCGTTATTTTATTCTGTCCCATTCTGTTGTTATTCATTTTATTGTCATTTCACTGTATTCTATTCTATTGTTTTTAACTGTATTCTATTCTCCTTTTCCATTCAATTCTATTACTCTATTCAATTCCATTCTATTGTCATTTCACTCTATTCTATTGTATTCTATATTGTTTGACACATTGTTTGACACATGTCAGTATATGTCAGCAGTGTAACATGTAGTCTATATACGATATTTTCATATTCATATTCATACCTGGTTGGTCCAAGTGCGGGGGGCGGGGCTCATTAAACCGGTGACCCCGCCTCTTGTCAGGTCTCTCTTTCGCTTTCTGCTTCAGACACTGAATCATGAAGTACTCAAGCTGAATGTATAAACATAGACAGAGTTTGTTTTAGGGCTATCAGAGCACATTTTACTGTGTGATATCTATTCTGATTTACAGAATTTTTAACATACCCTGAGGTGAGAATGTGTGTCTACAATCCCGTGTTTTATTTAAATTGCGCAACACTGCAAATAACACATGGGATTGTAGACATTTAGACATGCATTTTCACCTCAGGATATGTAATTATTCTGTTTCTCTGCATCCTTTATTAAATAATTATTAAATATGTGTCATAAATCTGCGAGTCTGAGTCTCGAATACTGTTCTGTTGGCTGCGAAGTGAACTACACAGGTTCTACATTATGTTGCAGCGTATTTTATATATAGAACATATATAGAAAAAATAAAGCCATTTGACCTAACTGTGTTAGATGGGCTCTAATAAAAAGTCCTGTATGGAAAAATTTAACATTTTAGAGAAAATAATGAAATTTATGACTGAGTTAATTTCAGTAACAATTTTGGCCTTGTCAGTAAATCACTAATACAGTAATACCTCACACATCCGCGAGGATGTTCGGTGAAGACACTAAAAATGCTAATACTGTACTGTAAATGCTTATTTTTAAAGTTAAAACCCTAAATATGACCCCAATCATGCTCCCAAAACACTTTAATTTCATTTAAAAGTTAGCTTAATACATTACCCTTGAAAAAAAAAAAATGTCTGACACATAAATAGAGTACAGTATCGCCCAAGGAAAAAATCACTGAGATCATTTATTCACGGAATATACGTGCGTGTTGAACTGAGCACAAGGTGCGGGGAGATGAACCGCGACATCGTGCATACAAAGCATCGTAGCTACCAGCCAATCGGCAGCTAGGTAAAACTGTTAATGCTCTGTGATTGGCTAATTCCAACCCTTCCAGTCAATAGCGTGTCGTAATGGCTGTACTGTACGTACGTGATATCGGCGACATTCGATATCATTAAAATGACATTTATATTTGATTTATATTGATATTTTGTTGATTTTACTTTTATATTTATATTACTAAACTAATAAACTAAACTAAAATTAATAAACTAAATTTTTCTTAATAATTTTGCATTAAAAAGCATGAAAATGTATGAAATGCCACGAAATTAGCCGTAAACACTTTTGCAGGATTTTGCGGGTCTGATGCAAATTAGTTAGGTTCCAAAGAAAATTTTGCGGCTCAGTGAAGTCGCGAATCGTGAGACGCGGATCTGCGAGGTATTACTGTATTCTAATCTAGACATATTTTAAGCTAATTTTAAGCTTTAATAGTAGCTCATTAAGAATGGAATGCGTCTGAATACTACATATTTAGTTATCCGTATACTCACATACACAATCATACTGTCTGGATTGCGAAGATACTCACCACACTGCCGAAGTAGCGACCCACGAAGAAGTTATTGAGGGAAGGTAACTCCAGGTAGGTGGCACCCAGGTCTCGAGACAGCTGAAGCCCCTCGCCGTGAGGAACGCAAGTGCTCCAGTCGGAAGCGCACAAGGGGCAGGTGCATGGCGGCCCTTCATCTGGATGCAGTGACGACCAGCGATAGTTCAGGGGAGGAGGGAAAAAAATGAGACACGTTATTCATCCTCATACAGCACTGATCATTTTGAATTATGTGCAGATCCAAGGTTCTAAGAATATCTCGCTGATACACTAATGAAGGCTAGCACATGTCTACTTGTGAAAACACATGACATCTCAGGACTTGCAAACACGCAAACATATGGGACAGGAGACTCGGTTGCGTCATAACGCCACCCCGAATATAAATCAGCTGATACAAGCATGAATGTGTGTGTGTGTGCAGAGAGAGAGAGAGAGAGAGAGAGCAAGAGAGCAGGAGAGGGAAGAAAAAGGGATGGCAGGGCAGGCAGCAGAGAGGAGGGGGAATAAGAAATGGGAGGGGAAGCAAAGAAGAAAACAAACAACAAGAAGGAGAGAAAGTAAAGAGGGATACAGCATATAGAAAGAGAGAGAGTCAAAAAAGTCAGCAGGAGGAAATAATTGCTAGCTCACTTCCTCTTGAGTGAGGGATAGATCTTGCAGACTGTTGAAAAAAAAAAAGATCTTGAACTCAATCTGACAATCCTGAGATGAAGCTCAGCGAAATTCCGCACCAAGGATTTTCCAGATACGGATTATACCTCAGAGCTCAGAGAGAGTCGTCATCGGGAATACTTAAAAACGTATTGTATTTGAAAGTCAGTAAAGGTAGAAAAGAAAGTAGAAAACGTAAACAGAGGCATCAGGATGCAAAATAATCAGTGAAGGATGTTACAGGACAAGGTTTGGGTTTTGACAATAATATGTCAAGGGATTGAGTCGAGTAGTGAGGAGTTTGCCAAAATAAAATAGCTGTGTCATGGTCATGCACGATTCCGACCTTGAACTTAAGCCCGTTTGTCTTGTGTAATATCGGCTCGAGCGAGGAGCAGTATTAAGCCCAGAGCCAGTGTCTGACAGTTTGATGCTGAAATTGATATTCTGGGCTATGAATACACTCAAAAAACAAACTATGGAACGCCATTCGAGGCTAGTCTTCAGTACAAAAATATAATGTTATTATTTATATAATTTAATCACGCTTTTATAGTCCATGAAAAGAAACAAGATCCAAATATGTACAGTAATATATACTCTTAGCCTTATTCCCGAATAAGATAGGGGCTTAAGAATAGAAACACAGATAAAGGAATTATACATATAATTCAATAAAAAAAAAAGTACTGAAAAGCTCAGTTCCAATTCCAAGGGCTTTTGCTCAACTTAAAAATATATATTTGAAGCTTCTGGTTTATTCCCACCTCCAAATACTGCGCTAGAGATGTCTAGAGCCAGACAATGGCGATGTGATCAGTTATAGATTGCAGCAAAAAGACCCCTATTGTCTGCTTGAAAAAGATTTTTTTTTAATCACACCAAATCAATGCATAAGTTAAACGTCAGCACGGTATTTCTCAAAAAATTCACTCTGCCTGCATTGTAAAGTTTATAATGGTTCGGTTTTGACAAATTCATACCCCCTTGTTCCTGGCTGAAAACACTCTATGCTATTGTCTCTGGCTGCGGAAGCTTATTTGAGACAAAATCTGATAAGGTGTGCAGTCTAATCCTGAAGCAATTCCTGTTCTGCTTGGGAGATAAAATAGCACACGCCGTATGGCAACTATCATACCACGTGTAAAGTCGCTCAGGTTTGTTGCTGCACAGCATACTGAAAAAGAAACGCTGCTTGGTTCACACCGCCTATTGAATCTCCTGTATTAATGAACGCTCTGCTTTAACACAACCTATGATGAAACATTTCTATCTTGGTGTGTGTGTGTGGGGGGGGGGGGTGTCTCTTCCAGGATGACTCCGCCCACACCCACATGGCATGAGAGCTCTCTGAATGTTTTCATGAACACCTATGCAAGATTTTGAACTTAAAACAACACGACTCGACTGTTGTTTTTATCCATCCAGGGAATTGCAGTATCTGTGCCATGGTGCATTGAAGCAGTTCTGGAGGAGCCTTATGTTGGATTTTCCTTTAATTTGTCACGCGTCTCTATGTGCAGTAGATACAGTGAGCTTTTTGTCCCCTCCCCCCTTCCCTGCCAGCAATGTGGAAACAGAAGCATTTAAAATCTACAGTATATGTTTATATACACTTACAGGTTGGCTATCAAGCTGAAACCCATAAACCCCTGATTTGTTATTGATTTTAAAGCCTATTACTCAGTAACTACGATGAATTATTCAGTAGCCACAGAGAATCTAATGGGAAAGCTATGCACTGAGGAATATAAGTCTACTAATGCACCTCGTGGAGCGTACACCCTGGGGTTTCCGAAAAAAAAAGGATGTATATTTATATATACATACAAATTGTTTGATTTGCCTACGATACAACAGAAATATGTAAAACAAGATCCCACTGGGGGTAATCTAGATTCCTTAAAGAAAGGCAAATTGACTTGTCAGGAATTGATAGAGGCAGTGAATGCAAATTCTTTAAAATATTGTAACACGAAGAACCAAAACCGTGAAACACGTCCGTAAACCAACAACATTTACATTTAGCAGACTTCCTTATCCAGAGCATTTTATCTCATTTTACACAACTAAGCAATCAAGGGTTAAGGGCCTTGCTCAGGGGCCAGGCAGTGGTAGTTTGCTAGACCTGAGTTTTGAACTCACAACCTTCTGACCAGTCATCCAACACCTTAACTACTAACCACATCCCCACATCCCACCCCAACAAGCAAAAACAGGCAGATTTTAAACACACTGTGAAACACACAACAAAACCAGGACTTGCTGATTAAGGGTAACGTTGCTGGTGGTTCAGTGTCGTTTCTGGAATAAACATGACACAAATTAATCTCTGTGGCAAACTGACACACCATAAAACATAAGGATGCATTTAAGACAGAACAAGCTTTGTTGTTTCATCAAGCCATTTATAATTGCACTGCCAAAAATAATAATAATAAGTGTTAGTAGGAGAGAATATGCGGAGAGACGGCAGCTATGGGTTGTTTGTCAGAACAGTTTATCTTGTTAAATAGTTAAACGGATTTCACAAAAAAAATTGTATTAGGAATGATTTACGGTCCCATCAAATTATAGCACCGGACCTCATCTCTGTTTGGCAGAAACATAAACCAGACGTGCCAGAGCTCCACTTCCACTCGATTTAACCACTGTTATGTATATATATGTGCATGGCTCCACTCTCCACTGCTGTATGACTGCTCTCGGCTCTTTAGTGTGATGGAGATTTCCCATCATTCCCAAAAATCAGCAAAGTTCAGCAGACGAAGGACAGTGACCTTCCTGAGGTCTAGCACTAAACCTGGCATCTCATTAAATCTAGACTATTAGCCTTTCGGCGTAAACAGCGCTGCAGCGTGGGATTAGTATCAAACTTTGATAGATTATTTATTTAAAGGTCAGGTAGAGAACACAAGGAGCTGCTGCTGCTCGGTTAATTCAAGTTCAATCTCCAAGCTGATGGCTCTGGGTCCATTCGGGTTGAAATGTTTCCCTCTGAGAATGTGCAAATAGTTCATCTGGTTAACATTAGGGCAGATTTAAGATTGACTTTTGTACTAAAGTGTTGAATGGTTCAGCTATTGCAGTGGGATAAAGTTTGGGGATTCGGTGTTTAACTTCGGTCAGACTTTGTCCTTGGGACATAGGACTCTGCCGATGTATTATTATTTACCGCTGGTTAAGAACACAGACACAGGGCTGCGACAACTAATTGACGAAATGGGCGAAATTCAATAATGAAACTAATTTCTACATACACACTGAGCTAATTCATTTTCTTCTAATATACACCAATCAGCCATAACATTAAAACCCACTGAAGTGAATAACATTGATTTTTGATTATCTCATTACTGTGGCAGGACGTGATATAAGGATCTGAGCAACTACGGCAAGGGCCAAATTATAATGGCTAGTGTACTGGGTCAGGGCATCTCAAGTGGTCTCAGTATGTAGAGTATATTGCCTACTAAAAGTGCTCCAATCATAATACTCTCTGCCACACTGCACAAATGGTTTGAGGAAAATGACAAAGAGTTCAAGGTGTGTCCTTCAAATTCCCCAGAGCTCAATCCAATCAAGTATGTGTAGCATGTGCTAGACAGACACCTTACAACTAAAGGATCTGCTGCTAACGTCATGGTGCCAGATACCACAGCACACCTTCAACAAAGGTCTTGAGTCCATGTCCTGACGAGTCAGAGCCATTATGGTGGCACAACCCGATATTAATCAAGTGGTTTTAATGTTCTGGCTGATTGGTGATACATATTGTTGGTAAAGTCATCAAGTCACCTTCCTGCTTTTGATTCAAGGAGTCGATCCAAAAAAGAGTCGATTCCATGATTCCAGGCATTGATTCAATGCCAAAGGTGTTGGTGTTCATTCCATACCAAAAATTATTCACCTCAATTAATTTAATCATTTCATATAATGAGGTAACCAGTGGATATTGGCCTTTAGTTCCGATTTTACTAGAAACACTGGGAGAGGCCCAGTGACCAAGAGCGTTAGTGTGTTTGTCTAAATTAGTGAAATATTTAGATTAAATTTTGCATTTTTCATTAGTTTTTGTTTGACCAGGTTGGTTTGGATCAGTTTGGGTGACTGGTTATTTAATTAAGCCTAGTTCTGTAGCATTCTGTGCATTCTACTATACATTCTAATCCCTCCTTATCTGACAAAATCATCCCTAGTGAGCAAGCCTGAGGCGACATTAATCAGGTGGTTTTAATGTTCTGGCTGTTTGGTGAATATATTTATGATACCAGTGGATAATTGACCTTTAGTTCAGATTTTACTAGAAACACTGGGCCAGTGACCGAGGCCCCTAGTATGTTTGTCTACATTAGTGAAATATGTTGCATTTTTGTTGATGGTTAAGATTTAGATGGGGTTTGTTTGGGTGACTGGTTATTTAATTTAGCCTAGTTCTGTAGCATTCTGTGCATTCTACAGTGCATTCTAATCCCTCCTTATCTGACATTTTTTGTACCTCTTTGGCGTGTTCTTGAAGACTCATGAAGGACATCTTTAAGCTGTAGTGCCGAAGTATATTAACCCCAAATAATAGCATAAGCACAACCTCAGCACCAACAGGCTCAGATACGTATAGCGTGCTTTTGATCCTTAATCCTTAACAGATTAGTGCGCGACAAATATGAAAAATTCATGAGCAGACACACAAGACGCCACTCCTGCAAAACAATAATTTACGCTATAATAATACACTAAGCTGCAATGCCTCGGGAATACACACACGGTGCAACACTTTGGACAAAGAGACAGCCATCATGATAATTTAAACCTCAGAGAGTCAGCAGAACAGCAGAAGCCAATCATCTCTCACCGTTGAGCCGTGCGCCGACCGCTACCAGGATGACGGGCATGCCCCAGTGACGCAGGAGGGGGCGGAGTCGAGGGGCGTAGCCATTTCGGACCTGCTGGAATGCCAGCTTGTCATTTACGGAATATTTAATGACCACGATATCAGCTTGCTCCAAAACACTCCGCACACTGGCCCAGTCACTGTCCAGCAAGTCCTGAGGGGAGAGCCAAGATGAGAACAAAATTCATAAAGAAAAGGAACAAAATGCATAAAGAAGATGCAGTTTTTCAGCAGGCTGTTGTTCTCCTCAAAATAAAAATCACCATATGTTCAAACTCAAAGAACCAGCATATGCACAACTCTCCAAGAGTCTAACAAGCAGCATTGATTGACTCCTTCAAAATCCCTGAAATTTCCCTATGCCCATTATTCTGCTTTTTTTAATTCTCTATCCTCAGTATCTTAATCACTTCATCTCTCATTTACTCATCTACAGTAAAGCTGCTCGAGAAAATATAACTGTATATAACTGTATATAACTGTATATAAACCTGTTCTCACTTTCATAATGTAGATATTCAAAAGCAAAATCTGCACATTAGAAGGTTTTTTTTCGTTTTTCCTTCTTTAAGTTGGCTTCTATAATCAATGTTTAAATTCATGTTTCTCATCCTCCACACAATACTCACTTAATCATCATCCACTTATATTCACTTACTCATTCACCACCATACAATACACTTTCTCTCTCTCTCTCTCACTCACTACCCACCACACAATTCCCCACTCACTCACTCACCACACAATACTCACTCACTCACTCACCCACTCACTCACCACACAATACTCACTCACTCACTCACCACACAATACTCACTCACTCACTCACCACACAATACTCACTCACTCACTCACTCACCCACTCACTCACCACACAATACTCACTCACTCACTCACTCACCACACAATACTCACTCACTCACCCACTCACTCACTCACTCACCACACAATACTCACTCACTCACTCACTCACCCACTCACTCACCACACAATACTCACTCACTCACTCACCACACAATACTCACTCACTCACCCACTCACTCACTCACTCACCACACAATACTCACTCACCCACTCACTCACCACACAATACTCACTCACTCACCCACTCACTCACTCACTCACCACACAATACTCACTCACTCACTCACCACACAATACTCACTCACTCACTCACTCACCACACAATACTCACTCACTCACTCACCACACAATACTCACTCACTCACCCACTCACTCACTCACTCACCACACAATACTCACTCACTCACTCACTCACCACACAATACTCACTCACTCACTCACTCACTCACCCACTCACTCACTCACTCACCACACAATACTCACTCACTCACCCACTCACTCACCACACAATACTCACTCACTCACTCACCACACAATACTCACTCACTCACTCACTCACTCACCACACAATACTCACTCACTCACTCACCACACAATACTCACTCACTCACTCACTCACCCACTCACTCACCACACAATACTCACTCACTCACTCACCCACTCACTCACCACACAATACTCACTCACTCACTCACCACACAATACTCACTCACTCACTCACTCACTCACCCACTCACTCACCACACAATACTCACTCACTCACTCACCACACAATACTCACTCACTCACTCACTCACCCACTCACTCACCACACAATACTCACTCACTCACTCACCCACTCACTCACCACACAATACTCACTCACTCACCCACTCACTCACCACACAATACTCACTCACTCACTCACCACACAATACTCACTCACTCACCCACTCACTCACTCACTCACCACACAATACTCACTCACTCACCCACTCACTCACCACACAATACTCACCTACTCACTCACCACACAATACTCACTCACTCACCCACTCACTCACCACACAATACTCACCCACTCACTCACCACACAATACTCACTCACTCACTCACCACACAATACTCACTCACTCACTCACCCACTCACTCACCACACAATACTCACTCACTCACTCACCCACTCACTCACCACACAATACTCACTCACTCACTCACCACACAATACTCACTCACTCACTCACCACACAATACTCACTCACTCACTCACCCACTCACTCACCACACAATACTCACTCACTCACTCACTCACTCACTCACTCACCACACAATACTCACTCACTCACTCACCACACAATACTCACTCACTCACTCACTCACTCACTCACTCACCCACTCACTCACCACACAATACTCACTCACTCACTCACTCACTCACTCACCACACAATACTCACTCACTCACTCACTCACTCACCACACAATACTCACTCACTCACTCACCCACTCACTCACCACACAATACTCACTCACTCACTCACTCACTCAATCCTCCAAACAATACTCACTTAATCATCCGCCACTTATATTTACTCACTCATTCACCACCATACAATACTCACTCACTCACTCATCCTCCACACAATATTCACTCACTCACTCACTCATCCTAAACACAATACTCACTTAATCATCCGCCACTTATATTTACTCACTCATTCACCACCATACAATACTCACTCACTCACTCACTCACTTATCCTCCACACAATATTCACTCACTCACTCACTCATCCTAAACACAATACTCACTTAATCATCTGCCACTTATATTTACTCACTCATTCACCACCATACAATACTCACTCACTCACTCACTCACTCACTCACTTATCCTCCACACAATATTCATTCACTCACTCACTCACTCATCCTAAACACAATACTCACTTAATCATCCTCCACTTATATTCACTTACTCATTTACCACCATACAATACTCTCTCTCTCCCTCACTCACTCATTCATCTACCACACATTTCCTTACTCACTCATTCATCCACCCACCACACAATTCCCCACTCACTCACTCACTCACCCACCCACTCACTCACTCACTCACTCACTCATCCTCCACACAATACTCACTTAATCATCATCCACTTATATTCACATACTCATTCACCACCATACAATACTCTCTCTCTCTCTCTCTCTCTCTCTCTCTCTCTCTCTCTCACTCACTCATTCATCTACCCACCACACAATTCCCCACTCACTCACTCACACACTCACTCACTCACTCACTCATCCTCCACTTATATTCACTCACTCACTCATCCTCCACACAATACTCACTTAATCATCCGCCACTTATATTTACTCACTCATTCACCACCATACAATACTCACTCACTCACTCACTCACTCACTCATCCACCACACAATATTCACTCACTCACTCACTCATCCACCACACAATACTCACTCACTCACTCACTTATCCTCCACACAATACTCACTCATTCAATCACTCACTTATCCTCCACACAATACTCACTCACTCACTCACT